>NW_019170043.1:0-266144 GCF_001792695.1 Aspergillus bombycis | reverse complement strand
TTTCTTCCCCTTAACCATGCCCATACGTACCACACACCACCCCTATCCCAGTATCAACATGACTCATTCAGAAAACATATCATATCAATAAAACCCACCATATCACAAAACCATACTCCCGTATAACCTATCTAGTTCCCCCAAACTAACAACCCCCCACCAAAAGTTCGCGCAAGAGCTCCTCTCAACTTTCAGCACCGACCTGGGCGAGGTAGCGCTCATCCCGGCCACGGGGGGGATCTTCACAGTAACGATATATCATTCCTCGTCGGTAGAGGTGGAGACGCAGGAGACGATCTTGTGGGATCGGAAGACGAATGGGGGGTTTCCTGGTATGTAGTAGTCCCTTGTTTCTGAACTTGCTTTTGCTTGTTGGTGGAGGAGGGGTATGGAGGCGATGCTGATATCGTGCAGAGGTGAAGATGCTCAAGTCGTTAGTGAGGAATGTGATTGACCCGTCGAGGGACTTGGGGCATACGGATCGGGCGCTGAAGGCTGCTGGTGGGGTGCCTGTGAAGGAGGGAGGTGAGAAGGTAGATGGGGGGCAGAAGGAGTGTGAGGATTGTCGGTGATGGAGTAGAGTTGGTGGGTATTGGGTGGGAGAGGAGAGGGGTGGTTTGTCTTGAAGGGCTGTCTATAAGAAATGGACATCTGATCCCCAAAGGATAGATATACCTGCAATGTATAGACATGCGTAACTACTATAAGACTGTCGTCAGGTTGTATGTCATAGGGCACTATATATGAGACTAGGGGACAGTAACACCGCTACAAGTAGGTTAGTTAGAACGATCTAGGCCTTGTTCGACGACTTAGGTGGGTGAATATATATATCACTGCATTGGCCTATGGCACAATCATGCTACTGGAAAAGAAAAGCGACAGCGAAATGCAACTATAGACCCGTGTTTTTAAACACAAATGAGATTTAAGGCACAGTCCGGCCATATGGTGAACCTCAGAACGCCAAAACCACGCCCTGACTCTATGTCCGCCAACCCAAAGCCTATCCGGTAGAAAAGATCCAGTAGGAGAACAAGGAAATGGTCAAAGTGAGTGAGCGATAATAATACGGAATAAAAGGGAATATCGAGGGGGAAAAGAAAAAATGAAAAAGGAAAAAGAAACAAGAGACAGAACGAAGGCGTCAGAAGGTTGACGAAAAAGGAGAAGAAGAATATATAAGAGAGGGTTCAAAAGTTTTAATGCGTCCCTGCAGTCAAAAGCTGACCCTGACTTCAGATATCATCTGGTCAGGATATCCGACATCCACAAGTGGGAATACACCCTGAAAGCCAGTGCTGCTGGTGTGCGGAGAGCATCGCCAGTATCGCCATGATGTAGTCATTGGGGATGCCATCCGAAAGGACTCAAAACATGCACATGCCAGTATTGCGGGCCATCCCGCGCGTCTACCTCGGGAGCCATGCTTTTCTTTTTGGTTGCTCGGGTTCGTCTGTCAACCGAGCCGGTCGTGAACATCATGCAATTCCATCATTATTCGAGTCATCAGCCAATGCATTACCCAATCCTACCATTGATCCACATGAATCCCAGCCAGAAACACCTTGAAACCATGTAAAACAAATAGAACATTGATCGATGAAATCCTCTTGAAAGATAGATACCATCATGATTCACCGCTCAGCTCATGATGGTGAGAATGATGGGTTTTGCGTTTCCAGAATGCTAATCGCAGGCGACTTCGACGTTTCAACAACTTGCGCGATGACTGCTCTCCGCCGCTGGATCCATCCCATTGCTGACCATTGCCATCGTGCTTTGGGCTTCCAGGGGGGTGTGCAGACTGTTTAGAATAACCATT
Source organism: Aspergillus bombycis (assembly GCF_001792695.1). Classification (NCBI taxonomy): domain Eukaryota; kingdom Fungi; phylum Ascomycota; class Eurotiomycetes; order Eurotiales; family Aspergillaceae; genus Aspergillus; species Aspergillus bombycis. The sequence goes on along the minus strand of NW_019170043.1, from coordinate 264,319 downwards.
GCTGTTCCCTCTCACGGGCGCCATAGTATGATTCTTGTTCATCTCATCCGACTGAGAATGGGAAGTATGGCTGGACTGTGGTGGATGGCCCTCCGATTCTCGGTCAATATTGGAAGAGCCTGGACGGGCGTCGCCCCTGTCACTTTCACGATCGCTCCTGATACTGCTTTCCTGGCTAAAGCCCTTGTCCTCACCGTCATCTACAGTGAGGAAACTGGTTGCATTCGTCGCAGGAGAGATAGGAGTCATGTTATTGCTGTAGTTGCTGATGCTGTGGGTTCGGGTACAACTGTTCCGCTGAGAGTTCGATGGGCCAGATGTGCGTCCCGATGAGTTAGTGTTGGCGTGATGGTGACGATAGTTTTGCGGACCATTGCGTGAACTGCTCGGTCTTTCGCCTGTGATTTCCCCGGTACTGTTGCGGACGCTCGAACGATCGTGTGAATTATCTTCCTTATGCGAGTTGGAGAAAATTACGGCAGCCAGGACTGCGGGATCCCGTGAAGAGTGGCCGTCAGCGGCCCCATTCGATACTCCGGAATCTGTGCGAATCCTATTGCTTTCTGGGGGCGCGCCTGCGAGGGAGACCATGGCAAGGTCTGGCATAGCGTTGGAGGACTTGCGCGATGGTGTTTGCGATGGTAAGGGGCTTCCAGTTATGTCCATTGAAGGACCGGCTGTGTCCGGAGAGACGACAGGGCTGATAGTGTTCTCGTTTAAACTCCCGCGCGAGGTCTCAGAGTCCACGGACGAGTGGGCTGCACCGAAGTAATCCGTTTCGCGCCGACCACTGTTTTCATTGGGCGGTAATGCTCGTTTGGCAGAAGAATCCGGTCCGCTCGTCGTTAACGGTGCGCGGATACCCTTGAAGCCTTTCAAACTCACAGCGGGGCTCTGAGTACAAGGAGACACCACGTCTTCAGGGCCATTCCCATCCAGTAACGTCTGCTTTCGTTTCTCCAAATCAGCGAGGCGATGCCATCTAGATTGGTTATTTCGAATATGCTCAACAGTGAATCGCATATCGGGCAAGATATCCGCTACACCCTCGAATAGAGGAAGAGCAAATATAGACATGAAACCGATCTGACCTGTAGCGAGTTTGTATACGTTCCCGAGTTCTGGTGGTCCGCCGAACAAAGCAGTTTCCATGCCAACCTCCTTTTCCATTTCACCCTGGTTGGCAAACTCCTCCTGCAGAATTTTGGTCCATTTTTCTGCCACATCCCATGGCCGCGCCACGTTACTGATATCGGCGCATTTTATCAGCAGACCACAAAGAAGGGTCTTGTACATATCAAGATCCTGGGGTTTCCATCCATCAACAGTCTGGCCGTTCTCATAGAACTTCTCTTGCAAAGACCCAAGTCGCTCCATGAACTTCTGGTGGACGCCCATGTCCGTTGCCAAGATCGAGCTGATCAGCAACTTGCGGATCTGCTTATCCTTAAATGCGGACGGCCAATAGCGGCGCAAGATCTGGGAAAAGGCAGCGCAGTGAAATGCCTCCAACACCGAGTTGTCATTGTAGAGCTGTGCCAGCGGCGCGTTGAGCTTGACCAGGAAAAAGTTGTTCACTCCAGGGTGGCCCACGTCATGACCAATTGCCGAAATCAACAGCGTAAGAGTATCGAAGGGTGTGAGAAGGGACGCAAGAGGAGATTTCGAATCAGTATCTCGGGTAACTGACCCATAAGGGGGTAGAGCGCCAATGTGAAGGAGGAAACAAAATACGGATTGCAAGACGTCAATAGCATGTCGAAAGTTATGGTAGAGAACAAAGGAGTTATAGGATGCACGACATGCGAGTAAGAATGTTCGAAGTTCACCTAATTCACAGAAACCGTACCCAATTAGACATCTCAGCAGACTGCTACAGGATTTGATGATCCACTTACCTGGTGTTAATTGCCACTGTTCCAGATTTGGCATGGTGAAGGCATGGTGCAGGATTTCAGAAGCACCCAGCACAAGTTCATCATCAGAAAAATCATGAGCGGTAAAGTTCCAGTTCCCGACCTGCTCTTTTATGAGCTCCTCACGTTCCGGGCTCACATTCAATTCACTCCTAGAACTGTGAGTTAGACGAGTTGGTGTTATAGACGCTGCAGCACATACTGATCCTGGAATTCTTCTATCACCTCTTCGGGATTGCAGATGCCCTTCATAAGCTTCGACACCCTACACAACACAGTAAGCACTGTATTCGAAGCTAATGATGGTTGGAACCATCGGAATGAACTTACATTGCTTCTCTTAAGTAGGCATAGGGCTGCTCATCGTGTACACCTACCCACGAATGCTTGCGCAGCTTTTTTCTGGACATGAAGCGCGACTGTTCTTTCAAAGCGGACTTGCGAGCACGGAAGGCGTGGACTACAAGGCCCTGCATCCTAGCGTTGCTCAGGGGTGACGCTAAGACGTCAACGGCTCCTGCATCTAAGCATTTCGATATCTGCTGAAATTCGGGGATCGCCCCATTGCGCTGGGGGTCCACAGGCACACCACTAAGGGGCTGAGCAGAAGAGCGCAAGACAGCAACCGGGACGATTAAATTTGGGGACTCTTGGACTTGAATGTCGGCAGACAATCCTGACAACAACTTCAGATCGTGCACCCCTTCGGACTGAGACGAGAAGGTGAAGCCGCGACGTAAAGACGCCGGAGATGGAGGAGATACCTCGGGCCATGAGCCCCGGCCACTTTTCCGACGCGATAAGCCGGCGTCTTCCCCCGATAAATCGACGTCAAAGAACGCGAAGATAGGTCGGCAGGTTGTGATGGCGTCGTCACTGAGTTCGGCGAGTTTGGATGCGAGAGACGGGCCAACATTACATAGATAAACTATATCGGAGACTCCAGTCAGTAACAGTACCGCAAGAAACACCAGGTGAACACAAGACATACTTCGTTTGCAGACCCCCAGTAGAACTTCTACATCTGATCGCAGAGAATCGGGTTCGTCAGGAAATGTAGAGACACCGGAACTGGAGGTATTCGAGGAATCAGTTGGGTTTTGATACACCCACCGTTCTTGGACGACACGGCGATCAATATACACGGCCGAACATTCGACACCATCCATGCTGTCGACCGGGTTCGGCACACCCATAGCTTAGAGCTTCTCCAGTTCAAAGTGTGATGAATGGACAAGAGAAGCAATAGATTGGTCAAAGAGAAAAGAGTACTCTACCCAGTTCAAACTCGGTCTCATAAGGCTAACACCGAGTTGATAGTGTAGGTTGCAGTGTGAATTACGGGGAAACGAAGCAATGAAACACGGAAAAACGAGTGGCTGGCAGAGTAGACAGAGAAGGTGAGGGTGGACGGTAGGTGAAGTGCAAAAGGAGAGACTGAGAAATGGAAAGGAGCAACGACCCTAATCTTTTTGAGTTCTATTGGGTCAGCAGTCATACACTAAGTTCTAGTGATGTAGTATATGTAGGCGACACGGCGAAGCAGTATGGAGAGGGTCAAAAGAGTACTGCGCTCAAGAAGCCGGAGACCGAGAAGCAGCTGCAGGTGCGCATTCGAACAATGGATTGTTCGCTGTAGTTGTCCACAGGGATTTGATCAATTGTCAACCTGCCCAGAGTGCAATACCTGCCCAGGGTCTCTGTTTCCGAGACATCCAGTTCTTTGTTCCATACACAAGCCTCCAAATGGCAGTCTACCACGATCGCCACATACACGTACACGGGATCCACTCACGTTTGGGGTCGGCAAAGTTAGGTAGGTTGAGAGAATAAAGAGACCGAGAGCGAAACACGACCTGGTGTGGGCCAATTGCTTAGTGCTGTGCTGTTCTGCACTATCAAAATCACTGCCGATAGAAACCGATTATGAGCACCCCGCGGGATCGCGACACAGGTAAGATTCGCCGAAATCAAGGACGACAAAATTCGAGGCCCAGAAGCGGGAAATCTTAGGGCGTCATGGTGGGCCACGGGCAGGGCCACACGGGAAAATGATGACACGAGACTCAAAAAGGTGAAGAAGAGGAGCACAGCGTGCGGTCGCGCCGATGATCGACAATCAAGGTGTCTATTAGGAGAGCAAAAACAAAGTCGACAAAGCAAAGAAAAGACGATAGAAGACGGGAACGATAATCTGAGGGTAGGTGAAAGACCGGAAGTGTGCGTTCAGATATGAGGCTGGTTGGTTGAGTACTTGTACAAAGGGGGATGTTGGCACAGAGAGGCGAAGGAAAATGAAAAAGGGAGATAATATGCAGATAGTCGTCAATGAGATTGTTCGGACAGGAAAATAAGATTGTAACAATAAGGAAGGGAAGAATGAAAAAGAAGAGAAGAAGAAGAAGACGATGATAGATGATGGAAGGAGGGAACGAATTCAGGGAGTGGGAAGAAGAGTGGAGGACGAGTGGATTGATTGAGGTTCTTTGGGTAATTCCGATCCAAGGGCCCTATCGGTTGGCGCAAATATAAGTATAACTCTGGAGAACAGTGTGAGGGTTCAGTTCAGTCCAAGTAGGGCAATGGAAACAGATGAAGATAAACCGTCCAGTAGGAAATGCCAGCCCCGGAAAGGTAGAGGTCAGCGGCGTGCGCTTTGTGAGACTGACTTCTTTTTTCTTCGTTTTTTCCCCTTCGCTCAGGCTTTCTTCCAGACTTCCAGAAGGTCGCGGCACGGCGGGTGTGGGCGTCGTCAGACTCGGCGATGGGGCCGATCTGTAGGTAGAGTAAGGTATTTATTACATACGGGGACGTATTGATAGGGTAACCGATGTGGTGTATCGTTATCCTTGTCGGAGGTCCTTCAGTACATCGTCCATACCTACAAGTTACTAGTATCCTTTACTATTAATAACCCTTGGCCTTTTTATAGTTGTTTTCATTAATGGATGTAGGTATAATTCATTCATACGTCAATGGGGTGGGGGATTTTGTATCTTCCACACCAACCCTGCATGGGGTTCATCACCATGACAGGAACCAAGTCAGTCAGACACCTTCAAGATGTAAAAGGTTTTGGGGAGATAAAAACACGACAAGTACCTTACCAACCAGTGGAATCCCTACCCAACCGGACTAGTAACCACCCAATTTCCTGATGATCATGATATGTGTCCAATCCGGTCTCCGGGCAGCATGTAAGGAAGAAGGCTAGAAACTCGACAGAACTGAGCTGAGCCACAAATGAGGGGACACGGACGCACAAATCGGGTGAAGGTTCGTAACAGGTTAGAGGGGGAAAAAAAAAGAAAAGAAAATATTATTAAGAAGTGACCAACACTGGCGAGATAAAGTGAGCGGAGAGAGTGGAGAGGATGACGCTTAAAGCAAGCGATCTCATTAGCTCCTTTCAATCTCCGTGGGTTTTCTAGAATGCCGGCTGAATTTCCTAATCACCACTAAATCTATCACTCGATTCAATGAAGGATTGTAATTTAGGAATACTGGGTAAATTATTACCGGAAGCGTTTGGTACGGATTTATTGAGATCATCTACTTACCTAGGTACAAGTACTACCCTAAGGTACTCAGCCTTCTTCAATGTCTCTGTTTGTTCCCCCTCCCCTCCTGCGGTACATTACAGATTGTAATTTACATTCTGAATTGCCAATGCGGATATGTAATCAACAAGAAGTTCATCATCTTCTAGAACTTCCATGCGCATGGCACATAAGCACTTTCTGTGCTGTAAGGACTTAACCTTAGCATTGCGCGAAAATAGAAAAAAAAAAAGAGGAGAGAAAAAAAAAAGAAAAGAAAAAAAAGAAGTGGCAACCAACCGCTGACGTCGACTCCCACCCTAAGAATGTGGTTCGTATGATGTGATGGATGATCAACCGAACAAATAAATGAGATAACCACAATTTTTGATTCCCTCAACCGTTGTGACAGGTGGCAAAGATTGCGCGCGCCCCCCTCTCTGCAGTTTCTTACGTGAGCAACCTTTTGTAAATAACCTTCCTGAGAATCCGGGGAAATTTTGGATCCTGATGTTTCGCCTGAAAGATGATATTTGACGCGCTGGTACTGTTTTCCTGCCTCTCGGCAGCAGGGCATCGGCGCCGGTGGCCTTGCTGTGCCTCCAACGTGAATCAATGGAAATCCCGTTGTGCCCATTCGTTCGGAAAATCCACCAATCACCGGGTATCCTATCCTTGAACAGGGAAAAAGAGCCCCACGGGAACCAAGCTGTCACATGGTTCCATTCCAGTGTCGGTTGCGGGCGCATGGACATGTATGTATGTATGTATGTATCTGTATGTATCAAGTGTTCTCGTGTGAGCGAAATGTTGTTTGTAGACCTTGGAATGTGGTTCATGCATTCTGTGTAGGATCGACGACGTTAAAGTTCTGAGCTTGATGCAAGGACGGGGCCCGGCGTACATGCATCGATACTCTTGTAATTAATCATATTCATTGATTTCGGTAAGTGGTAAAGGTGTCAAAGGATATTTACACACCGAACTGCACTCCCCCGTCCAATATACAATTGCAGAACTGTCATGGTGAACAGATGCAGAGAAGGAATAAATCGATCGAATCGCAGACCGGGTCCAGATTCCAGATTCCGCCCCTAGTCGCAACTAAGTGGGAATTGTCAAACCTAACTCGGGAGCCACCAATATAAAACTAACAATAAAAAGCACCACCAATAAGCACTAACCACTTAACATAATCCTTCCATTTTGCCTTTATCTGAGGCTCAATCATAGACAAATCAAAAGCCCGGTGAAGATCCCCTGTCACAGTACATTGCATCAGCTGTCCAACTGCCTTCGGCGCTCGGGTCAATGTAAATGACCAGGTTCCCTTCACGTCCTATTAGTCCCTCGCGTCCGGGATCGTCCCCGTCGATCCATACCATGAAGGAAGAAAAAGACACTGGAAACGGCATACTAAGTACTATTATCATTTGTAGTATCTACCCCGCTTCTCTTCTTCTATCAAGGGTTCAAACTGCATTCGCCTGCCGACGGCCCAATGAAGCCTCGCGCAACCGTGTTTTCATATGGACGACGATACATCGGAAACCGTGGAAAACAATTATCAACGCTAATATATGAAACTCCCAGTCCATGCCACCCTGAATACTTTTGGGCTATTGCGGACAGCGGTGCAACCCAAATATATCATGCTCGTGATGTAGGAACCAAAAACGTAAAAGGAAAGGAGAAAGGAAAAGAAGATGCATACAGACGAACGGGAAGCAAGGGAAAAATAGTAACGGATTAATCTAGAACCACGCTGATGGCAAGAACCCAAACCCCGTTTTTAAATGCCACACGGTCCAAACAACACAAATGCCAAAGTAGAGTGAAAAAAAAAGAAAAAAGAAAAAGAAAAGAAGAACAATAACGTAATAGAGCTATATCATACATCCCCTGGAAATCCTCCTTCTAAGGTTCTGTAAGCATAGAGCTGGAATAAGGCTTAAGAAAGTAAATTCTTGAGCGATGGGCTTGCGCTGGCACCAGAACCGCCATTTGTCCCGTTGACATTCGTATGCCTGCTGCTGCTCGTCGGACCTGCGGGCGCGATGACAGGTGTATCGTCTAATTTCACTGGTGGAGTCCGACCTCGTGGATCAACATGTGCTTGCGAAACCGGAGGCGACTGCGTTGGCGCACTAAGAACGCGATCGACAGAGTATACACGTGCCGGTGGTCCCCCGTTCAATGCACTGAGTGAGTGTTGCGGGGAGTGTCGAACCATCGTAGAGTGCACATCAGGAGGTGACGCCGATGGGGCGTATGGTCGGGGCCCCGCCGGGTGAGAAAGATGAGGAGAGGGTATAGAGACTGGTCCATAGGGGCTCTGGTGAGTGGGAAACGGCTGGGGGGGTGGAGGAGGAGGATGAGTTCCGCTCGTGTAATGATGCGGCGGGGCATGGTGTGAAGGAGCGGGCTGGAAGCCATTCATATGGTGCGGTGGGGGTGGAGGCCCTCCGCGGTAGCTAGCAACTGGAATGCCATTGCGAAGCTTATCCCCATAATCGCCGGGACGCTGTTCATATCCCGGATACCATTCAGGTCCATTAGAAGGTGGCGGACCAAGAGGCCTAGGCAACACCCCAGTTTGAGGAGGATGGGAATGAGGGCCGTAAGGGTGGCTGTGATATTCTGGAAGACGTGGTGCGGGGAGGACTGGCCGCTGAGCCGAGTAAGGAGACGGTCGAGGCTCTGGAGAGGGCTGGGCAGGACCGGCAGGTATCTGTTTGAGATGGCATTTATGACACTCATATGACTCCTGATTCTGTTGGCCCAATGATACTTCGGCATTACCCGCTAGTCCATTCCTATCTGCGGGATTGAATTCACCGTTAAGCTTTGTGAGAGAATGCTGAGAGGGGTTTCGATGAATATATGGTGGGCTTGCTGAGGCCGCAGGCGGAAATCTTGGTTCATTCATCCCAGCTCCATTGAGTAGAGGTGCCCTGTGATCTGCAGCTGTTGTTCGCTGCGACTTATCGATAGGCCACCACCGAGGGGTGTATGCGGTAGAGCAACGCGCACATTTTCTTGTTGCGTCCGGGCCAGTGATCTGGGCGGGTGCATGGCTTTCGGAATCAATATCCATCTCGTCTGTAGTTTCCTCAGCGGACACCGCGGTGTTCTTAGAGGTATCCTTCGTTGTAGGCGGAGGAGCGGTAACGCCATTGACAGCGGATGCCCGTCGGTGTCCAGCCGACGTCGCACTGTGTTGTGATGCACTAACAGACTGCTGAACATACGCTGCTCTACGCAGAGTCCCAGTCAAGGAAAGGTCGGCTTGTTTGTAGTTTTGGACAAATCGCTGGAGAGCGTTGATGCCTTCTTCCTCCGTCGGCTCGCCTACTGCATGAACGACAGACGGTACGATGTGATGGGGACACCAAATCCCTGCAGAGGCTACTCCTACCTCATCCTTGAGTCGTACAGTTTGCACAGTATCTCTCTTAGAGCTCTTAACGGGTGTGATATCGAAGCCGAATGTGTACTCCGCCTGGAACGCGCAACCGACATGGAATTGAGCATTGCAGCCGCTGAAATGGCATGGCACACAAGCACCATTGTTTGACTTGCAGATTTTGCAAACCTCGCGGTACTTGTCTGCCGGAATGAGTGCAAATCCTTCAGCTGGTTCAAGCTCTTTGGAGTTGGCAAACTTGATCTCAGGAGTCCAAACCGCACAAGCGACATGTACCCAGTTGTTACCATCAGTGCGCTTCAGCGGTTCTCGAGGGCCGATCGGCTTGCCTACAGCTTCCTGCCTTTGTCGATAAAGCTTGATAGCTTCGCTAACCATCTCCTTCTCTAGCCTCTCCTTTTCCCGATCCCGCTCAGTCTTCTTCTTGTGTGTCGACCTTGGAGCTTCCATCAACTCATGCTCTGTCCAGGTCACAGGACACAAAACACACTCGTAACAAGTCGAGAACAACGGATTTCTGTCATTGGTACACATGTCGCATAGCCATTTGGCGCAATTCCGTGACGGGCTGACTCCGTAGCAGCTTCGATGAACGGTTAGCCGACAATCCCTACAGGATAAATGTTGATCACCCATAGGTTCCATCTTGTTACAGACGGCACAGGGGAGTGTCTTAGCCTTGGGTGGGTCGGGAACAATCGGCGCTGGTTCCGGGGCCTTCTCTGGTGCCGGCTTCTTCCTCGGTGCCGGTTCCACTGATGTAGCAGTCGAAGTCGCGCCACTGTCTTTATCGTTGATGCGTCCCTTCTTTTTTGTGGTCTCCTGTACTTGAGGGTTGGCTGTCACCGGAACACCAATCGAGGCAGCCGTCGCAGCAGTCGCACTATTGATGCTAATCGGAGTCTCGGTGGAAATAAGGAGCTGTGTCAGCAGTTCTTCATCAACACGCCGGCGCCACGACTTGTTGCCACTTTGAGATATTTTCTTGGCGACTTCATCGACATTCTCCCACTGGATACCATATTTTCTCCATAGTAGAGCGCATCGTAAGCAGAGAGCTACCGTAAGCTGTGGGCCCTTATCTCGTTGCTTTGCGGATGGTTCGCTTGGGGTTGTAGTTCCGGGCGGGATCCCAGGGGCACGCCGCCACTGACGTGAAGTACGCGTAGAGCAGAACTTGCACTGAAAACCACGCTTTTTCTCAACGGCCTTCTCATTATCATAGGCAGAATCATCATAATCATCTGCCACGTCATCCACAAGCTTTGCGGTGTTGTTCCGTTTGGCTTCCTTCTTGCCCCGCCTACCTTCATAATGATCCCAAATCTGGTGACCGCGGGCTGTCTTCTTCCACATGTAGTAGAACCGCACAATTTGATAATGTGGTACAGTACCGACGTGTTTCGTCAGGTTCCGCCACTCCGATCCGTACTTCGCAACGCCCTGTTCGAAAGCTTTTACTTCTTCAGGACGCAGATGGGGTTCCTTTAGATCCTTGTACTTGTTCATCTGCTTCAATTTCGAAAGAGCAGTCTCGACATCGAAACTGTTTGCATACAGCAGCTCCAAGGCCTTATCCAGAAAATTTGTCGAGTACTTTTCGACCCCAAGATCAGGCGCTATCTCCTTTGCTTTAACCATATAGTCGTCGATGAACTTCTCTCGATCCGCAGCGCTGAGATCCGCACCAGGCGCATCGTCTTCGCCCCGAGAGGGTATTTGGGTCGCAGTGGGCATCTTGAACATTAACTCCGCCGTGCGTACCTGCTTACCGCTCACAGTAACCGGCTCGTCTTCGCCGCGCCGTACATATCCCTGCGGCTCATCCATAACCCATTTTGGTCTGTTTGCCTTCTCTTGCTTCGCAGCTTCAAGTGCAGCTAGGGCCTCTTTCGAGAGCTTCGAGTCCTTACGACCTCCAGAACTTTTCATATATTTCTTCTTGATATCGGTTGGCTTGACATATTCCACAGGGCGCCTGGCCAAGGGTTTACGATCGCCTGGAACCGCGGTCCCAACCGAGAGCTTGCTCGAGGATATATCCGGTCGTCATAGTCTAGCGCATCTTCAACACGGCAGTGTATGCCCAAATAACGGTAAGGCCACATCCTGGCCTGCGCAACCTGTTCTTCTGTGGCTGGCCGAGGGGCTTCTTCTTCGACAACGGCAGGGGTACTGCTTGTTGTGCCGTTCGCGCCGTTGGGCTCTTCCTCCTCCTCCTCGACGATTTCTTCCTCAACTTCCGCTTGGGACTCTCCAAGGATTGGAGTGTTTCGAGCCTCAAGTTTCCGCTCCTGGGCACGACTGCAGGCCGCACAAGCCCATGCAAATCCACGAGCGGGCTTCTTGGTTAGAACAGGACGTACACAATACATATGATACGTATTGTGGCACACAGCGCAATCCACGGAATCAGTACTACAAAATATGAGCATATGATAACATCGACTCATAGGCATAGTCATACGTACCTCGCAGCATACAAACTGCAGCGCTTGCAGGTTTTGACGGCGCTAGTCAGTTCTTTCCTTTTACCGATCTCGACAAGAACAAATTTCCAGCGATCATCAAGGACTCTTTTGACATTCGCAGGGACGTTGATCACTCTTTTTGTAGGAATGACCTCATAGTACCGATGGATATATCTGTCAAACATCTTGTCATACCAAAAACAGTCCCGAGTCTTCCTGTACTCCTCAAGATCGTCAATCTCCGAAAGATGCTTAATCTGACACTTTCCCCGTAACGAAGTAAGCGGGCATGTATCGGAATGCATGGATGCAAACACAAGTCTCGTATCTGCAACCTTGCGCTGTATATCACGTGGCCTGTAATACCAATTAACGCGCACTGCCTCAATGGGGCCAGAAGGCACATCCTTGTTTGGAATGAACTCCATGATACGTGCCAAGTAATACGGTTCTCCTGGGGGTTCACAGATGAGGTAAACGTGGTCTATACTCAAGTCTCAGTAACTTCCGAGATGTTAAACTCGTTCCATAGAATGAACAAGTTGGGAATAGAAAGAAAAATAAAACTAAATAAAAAAGAACTGACCGTTTACGGAAAACGTTGTGCCGTCATCAGCTATTAGTTTTCCATCTTCTAGATGAGCGCCTCGATTCTCGAAAGAGACCATGTTCGAGTTTGAGTCATTCTGCCCTTGACTGGCGCCGGGCGCGTGGTAAAGATCTTCTTAGATGCGCTCCCATTTGCAGAACTGGAAGTCGTAGCGCTGGCCGGTTGCTTTCGTTTTCTTGAATTTGAAGCACCATTGGCTTCCTCCAGTTTTGCAGAGAAGGACGAGGTACCAGGAATTGAATCTTTGGCAGCAGAAGCGGGACTAGTGGTTCCATTCACCGCCGTTTGACTTTTTCGAGAATTCGAAGATGGCGCTGATTTTTCGCCATCCGTTTTAGTGCCATTGGTGGATTGATTAGGCACACCGTTAGTTCGCTTCGCAGCTTTGGTTGCGGGTTGAGCGATTTCCAAGTCCATGTCGATGTCACGGTCCTCCGCGTAGTTGGGGCGAGGAGCCGCATTACGACCTCTGGAGCGCGTCCCATAGGGCGCAGGAGTGGCGGAGGTACTAGGCGGCTCCGTACCCGCAACTTCTGAAGTTGAAGTACTGGCAGTCATGGGTTGGGACTGCCGTTCGTTGAGGGTGGCGAGCCCTTGGGGGGTGGGAGAGTCGGCAGAACCCGTTCGGGATGACTGGCCAGGGGTGGGCATGCGACGTTGACCCGCGGCAGTTGCTGCAGCGGAAGAGGAAGAATTGGGCCTCACGTGGTGTTGCTGCGACTTCTGGGGCGGTGACCTATCCGAGGCCATGACCAACCCTCAGACGCGACAAAAACAAAAGCTAAATCAAGATGGGTTGGAGGGTGGCATATAACCCCCTCAAGTGGTGGCGTCAAGGCCTTGCAAAACTGCCTACAACACGGTGGTGTGAACTTCAGCAACAAGCCGTCGCGGTTAGTCGAGCCCTCATAGGCGTTGAGTTTGCAGATGGGCGGACGTAATAATCGTATGGATCAACCGAATGGAATATGAAGGGGGGGAAGTAAAAGTCGGAAGGGAGACGAAAAGGCCCTGTGGTGCGGTGTTGACCACACGAAGGACTGAAAGTGATACTTTGACGACGGATCCCAGTTTTCGGTAATAACTTTCCCTCTTTTCTTTTCTCCCCCGTTAAGACTCCTCTAATTCCCGCAAGGGAGTGGGAAAATCAGTGTTGTGCCAATGTCGGAAAATGAAATGCACCAGATGTGCGGGAGGAATATCAAGATCGACAGGCCCCGAAATATGACAAGAATAGACTACTAAGTGGACGTGAAAGAAGTCCGTGGTAGCAGTAGGGGAAGCAGAACACTGATGTGTGGAAGATGTACAGGAGCAGGATGCGATAAAGCAAAGAAAACCAAAAAGGTAATCAAGGAGGTACGAAGAGAAGAGAAGGAGAGACAGAAGGGCCGCTGAAGCTGTCAGAATAGCCAAATGAAGGGAACGGCGGTAGAAGAAATCAAGCCACTAGGGTGGACTCGTGGGGTGAATGCTCCAAATAGCAAATGGATCAGTAGGCCGTAACCAACAGAACGGAACTAGTTCGTAGTTCGGCCGTAGTTAGAAGGTTTGACCAGGGCTACCGAGACGACGAGGGCCGAAATGATATAGGCACAAGGAAGGGGGAAGAGAAGAACGGAAGAGGGTAGACTAACATAAGTAGAATTGGGATGAGAGAAACAAGCAGAGGAAGAAGTGGGACAAGAATGGAAAAGGCGACAAGCCAGAGAAAGAGAGAGTAGAGAAGAGAGGGAAGAGAAAGAGACAAGAGAAAGAGACAAGAGGAATCAGGAAAGCCGTCCAGGATCCCGACCAGTCCACGTCCTCGCCCCTAGTCCCGATATGTTAATATGACGGATCCTCCATCCACCAAGAACCAGAGAAAATCGCGATTACTCTCCTTTCCTTTTCGTTTTATGGTTTAATACATGGTCCAGTGTCCCGGTGCTTTGGCTAGCCTTCCCGCGCCGCTAAAGGGTTTTCTATTTTTTTTGCTTTTTTTTCCTTTTCCCTTGGGTGGGTGGTAGTGCCTCTAGTATAGCCATTACTTTGTTCCCCTTACTCTATTAATGCGGTGTTGTGGCCCGTTGGGTGATCTACGTGATTACTGGGTTTAGCGGGAATACATTTTAGCAATATCACGGAGCTTGTCGCTGGTCTTGTTAGAAAGGGATTGTGTGGGCCGAGCGACCCGATGTAAAGAATGATGTTGATACCCGGGAGGGGCCATGGAAAGGATCAATTAGGACGAGGACGGGGCTCGGTGGAAGGGGATAAACCAGGAGGACTCGTGGAGAGTGTCTTAAAGGGGAAAACGAAAAGAACATGGAAGAAAGAAAGACAGGCAGAAAAAAAAATGAAAATGAAAATGAAAACCATGCAGGACGAAAAGAGAATTTTCTATGTTTAAATATAAAAGATGGCCCAAACCAGACTAGCATTTCCGTTGTTCATTCATCTGCTCAGGTTTGTACTCCATTGAAGAAAAATAACAGGCTGTCCCCCCCCCTCGAAAATGAAGGAGAGGGGAGGAGGGGACGGAAGATCAAGTAAAAGTGAAATAAGGAAATAAGGAAAGAGGGTATGGACATTGGAGACACATAGTCTGTGGCAGGAATGTTGTCACGTAGGGCAGCGCATGCGCGGATCTGGAAAATCCCAAATGCCAAGTCTATCGAGGGAAAAGCAGGCGCAGCATGTCTTGAAGCGGAGGAGAGGCAGTAGGCTGACTCTCATGCTCATATAATTACGAACTAATATTACTATGGCGCACTAAGATGATACTAAGTTGTCTGGATCCATGATACTCCTATCTTACCGGGGATAAATTCCCAGAAGGTAGACGGTAAGTTCGAAGTAGGGGTACAGTATACGAATGGGTGATACCGCATTATTACTGCAGGTCATTTTCTTTTTGGAAATCTGCCCACGTCTCAGAATTTGCAGAACAACTAACTTGACCTTTTTTGGGTAGGGATGATATCATCCGATAAATGATGCCGGGTCAGAGCACAGAGTTGATGCTGGTTAGCACAGAGGCTTACTCTTGGGAACTAACTACTAGATAAGCTAGGTATATTCAGATAGCTACATATTTATTGGTATGAAAACGGCCTTGGGGCTAGAGATGAAGCTCGTCGGACCTATTTTTCCCCTAGGTGGCGGTTAAGTAACGGTAATAGTAGCCCTCGCCAGCGGCCAAACAACTTAATCGATAGTGCCTAGAATAATATTTTACGAGGGGGGATGTGGAGGGGCGTATTTTGCAAAATGGATTGTACAACCGAGCGATCAGAGAAGAAGGGCATGGATGGATACGTATCTCTGAAAATGGTAAGGTTCTACCTACTACTTAGGTCGACGACCGAAAACTCGGTTCAAAATGACCATAGAGAAAAGGGAGCATGGTGCAGGTCCCATGGTTCCATTACCTGCAGGCTAGGCGGTTAGCGGTGATTAGCAGCTACACAGTAGATCCTCAATCATGGGGGTTCTTTATGTAGACCACAGCTGATCTGTCACGACAATGAGGTAGCCTATCAAGGATAATGGCGTGCCGATACTGACGGGAGGTAAAACAAAAAAAAAATATTGTTTCGTCCGACTGAAAGGGGGCCATCACAGTAAGGTTGAGGTGATGATAACACATTCCGGTGGCCGCGGAGGAAAGCCCTTAGCGTCATTTATGATTTTATGTAGGGTACTGAGGTCTTACTGGGGTCTCCCCCGCGAGGACGGACCTTCTCTGGCTCGATTTTTGTCTTGGCTATCCTTCTCTTCATTATGAAACCGCAACGGTCTTATTAACAAACGCAAGCCGTGTATAAATTGGGTCAACAGCCGACAGTCAATCAATAAAATCTCAGTTTCATTGCCTCCGATCCAGTGCGCTGTGATCATAAAGGTCCTAGACGTTAACTCTAAACCGGTCGAGCGACCTACGTACCTTAGGTACTTGTTGGATCATATACCACCATTGACTCGGGCCAATGACAATCACCGCAACAAGAGACGAATTCTCCACGGCTGATGATTTGTTGCCCGGTAATTGTCCTGACCTTTGCGTTGCCACATTATAACCTGCCACACGACCGAAACAAAATGTCCGTCTCGGGTAAGGATAAAATTGTAGGGAGTGAGTGTCAACAATATTAGTATATTAGTAGTATCAGTAGTAGTCTAGCGTCTGGTGCATTTTCGACTAAAAGAAGCCTTGACGCCGCGTGTCCTTTTGGGTTTGATTGAGTGCAGCCTTATATCTAGCAGAGAGTGATCAAATCTATTACTAGTACCCTTAACCATGACATGGTTCAAGAAGGCCAACGCCAGGCTGTGAGTACGATTGTACCAAAGAATATCTATCATCGCTTACTGTCCAGTATCGAATTATCATCTCTCGTCATCTGGCGGTCTACCCAATCACATTAGATATCAAACTTAGCTCGCTAGGCTTAAAACATAAAAATATGTTGGCAATATGAATCTCTTTTGGCAAAGGTGAGAGGAGCTTAATCGCTTCCGAGAAAAGGCAAGAGAATGTACTCCGTATATTCTTTCAGCCATTTCCCTCCTGCTTATTTAGGCAGTGAAAGGCGGATTCGATTATGTCCATGAGTCGTGAGAGCATAATAATAAAAATAAAAATGTAATAAATTGCTCCGTACGGAGTAAGAGTATTACCCAGTAGGACCTTAGTAAAAGGTTCAAGTTACTACTTAGTTTCGGCCGTGGTGGTCACATCCAAGTGGACCACGGATGAGTTTTTTTTTTTTTTTCTGGCATCCATCCTTCTGGGAAGCCCATGGCCTTTCGCCCGACTCACCCGTGTGTGGTAACATAAATTTCCACTTTCTTTCTTTTTCTTTTTCTTTTCTTTTTTTTTTTTTTATACAATACGCGATTATACAAAAAAGGAGAAATCACCCAGATCCTTCTATATTTATGATCCTCAGTGAACTAGTGAGTTAGAAGTGAGGGGACAATGTAAAGAAGACATCCGGCATCAAGGGGGACGTCAATAACTAGTACGGAGCACTCCAAGCCACTCGTGTACACGGTTGCGGAGCATAACAACCAGGGCAAATTAGTCAGTAGTGGGAGGAAAGTATCATCAGGTGATCATTGGCAACGCCTTGTGCAGGGTATAAACGACCCTTTCGACCTCTCAACCCGAGTAGAAGCGACGGAGAGGAAGACTGAGTAACTAGAAAACAGGATATGCCCAAAGCCAAAGATAGTATCTAATACTCTATGGTATACACAAATTTCTTGTGTCGGATGTTGCATGGAATTATGAATTATTCACACACTTACCACTAAAATATTTTATTTAATCTTCAGAGGACACGGAAAATAGAAGGCATGGCGAATGGAATATGTCTGTGCTTGAGGGCGGCGTCCAGCTTACTGGACCCAAGGGTGGGCTCCCATTAGCCCTCTGCAAACATGGTGGACAGGTAGTTAAATTACCGCGTTGGGTACAACTTATCCGGGTGAGTTATTGAACTAAAGCAAGCCAATCTTTGTTGGGTTAGGCGACTGCCGCGACTCATCCCTCAATGGGCTTGCTGATCACCAGGGCTCCGGTTAGCGGATGAGACGATCCAGGAACGTTTCGCGCTGGGAATTGGCTGCATTTCCGATCAGCCTTGGAGCCTTAGGCAGAAACAAGTGTTTGTTTATTGAAAGCGTTCCAGGAGCCAATGATAAGTCCCAGGGGCTTTTCTGCCTCAGGCTATGGAGACTGGGGCTAGGTGCAATTGCTACTACTACTAGTAGTACTAGTATCCCACAACGACCGCGTTGCGCGTTGCTGCCTTTCATTGATCGTGATTCTTACCTCATACTTAATTATTGAATTTTCTACTAGTATTATTACCAGCATCTTACTTACTTAGAAACCAGGAAAGTTTCTCAGAACACCTTCTTGATGCTGACCGTAAATAATCAGCATATAATTTATTTCTACTAGAGGTGCTGAGGTGAAATACAAGAGCACGTGCTGTCGGTATTTGTGAATGTAAACAATTTATTTCCAAGCAGCTGTTGCCCCCGGATCTACTGTCAGCTGTATTGGGCATTTTCATGGGAGCTTGTTTACCATCACCAGTTGTCAGGTGATACATGCCCAAGACATGTCAGCACAGTCGGATCAGCCATTTCAGTTCCATGGCTTCCAGACCACCATTGATGTTGCTCGTCAGCAAAATAACCAGGACAATGCTCATAAAGTTTCCGTTCCAAGTTACTCTACCTCTACCAGCCACTTGAGTTCTCGTCCAGTCGATTTTGTCCGACCTTCTGTGGTCCCTTCCAGGAGTCGTCTAACTGCCAGTGAGATCCGTCCTGTGGCGGCAAGTATATCAGAAAAAAAGGAGGAGCAGCAACCGGAAACAGCTCCCAGTGAAGACTATGTCTATGACCCTTGTTTATTCTTAGATGATCCCCGATATGGATTGTCACCAGCGCTAGTGTCTAACTTTGCTTCTGTTGGTGTCAGAAGCATCTATCCATGGCAGGCGTCATGTCTGCTTGCCCCGGGTCTACTTGAGGGTGAAAAGCATTTGATCTATACGGCCCCTACAGGAGGAGGGAAGTCTCTTGTAGCTGATGTTCTGATGCTGAAACGTATCATCGAGAATCCTTCTCGTAAAGCCATTTTGGTTCTTCCATACGTCGCACTAGTCCAGGAAAAGTCGAAATGGCTTAAACGCATGGTTCAGGATGTTGAAAAACGCATCGACGACATCGATGATCAAGTAGCTGGCGCGATGCCATACCATCAACGTTGGAAGAAGCTACAAAAGTCGATCCGAGTCACTGGTTTCTTCGGAGGTAGCAGGTCAACCGCTACCTGGGCAAATACAGATATTGCGGTTTGCACAATTGAGAAGGTTTGTCAGCGCTGTATTCAGTTGTATGCTGGGCATAGTTAAAACCCATATATTAGGCTAATTCACTCATCAACACTGCTATCGAAGAACACAGCATCGGAGACTTGGGTGTCGTTGTCCTGGACGAGCTGCATATGCTTGACGATGAGCATCGCGGGTATCTTCTGGAACTAATGGTCACCAAGATACTTCTGCTGCAGCAGGACATCCAGATCATTGGCATGAGCGCCACTTTATCGGTATGGCCATTCTTTGTTACCAATGTCGATGTTTAGAAAGCAGGCTGACAGATCATCAGAACACTGAATTACTTGCAGAGTGGATGAATGCAAACTACTACATCTCAACATATCGGCCTATTCCGATTGAGGACTATCTCGTATATGAGAACGCGATTTACCCCGCAGAAACCTCGAGGCAGCTATTCCAGACAATCACACAATCGCCATCAATGTCCACCGTATCCCTTACGGACACTATGCCTCCCCATCGTATAATCCAGCCCCCGACGTCTCAAGCATTTGCAAATCCAACCACAAATGCGATGGTAGCGTTATCGATCGACACGGCTGCTGAAGGATATAGTGCATTGGTTTTCTGCGGTAGCAGACAATCTTGCCAACTCCATGCCTCTATCATTAGTGAAGCAATGCCAGTACCAGCCGCAGTAGACCCAGATGAATTAAGCAGACGATTGGACCTGCTTGCTGAACTACGAAGCCTTCCAAGTGGTCTTGATCCAGTCCTCGAGAATACATTGGTCAGAGGCGTGGCTTTTTACCGTAGGTACTTCATGTCGACTACCGCTTCTCATTGATACGGACTGACCTTGTTCTAGATGCGGGCATGACAACAGAAGAACGTGATTTCATAGGGCAGGCTTACGATCATGGCGTTTTGAGGGTTCTCATAGCCACTTGCAGTCTTGCGGCCGGAGTCAATCTTCCTGCCAGGAGGGTCATTATTAATGGTGTTCGGATGGGACGTGACTTGGTGGGACCAGCAATGCTGTAGGGACAACCCTTTGCACATTTCAAAAATCCTCGTGCTAACAGTTGAAGGCGCCAAATGTGTGGGCGGGCTGGTCGAAAGGGAAAAGATGAGGCAGGCGAGACCTACCTCATTTGTGGAAAGTCTGAGCTACAGACTGTCTGCGACCTGCTGGAAGCCGGTATGCCAGCAATCGAGAGCTGTCTAACGCCAGAGAAGCGTGGCCTCAAGAGGTAGGTAACCAAAACGAACGAGAACTAGTCATGAGCTCATGCCTGTTTAGGGCAATTCTGGAAGCTATAGCCACGGGTCTCGTCTCTGGTTTTGAAGCGATCAAGGATTACGTGAAATGCACCCTTCTTTACCGGACCACGGACAAAAAGATAGCGTATAGCATTATGAACTCTGCGCTCCAAGAATTGGTCAGCGAAAATCTTTTGCATCAAAACGGTGATGAATCATATGTTGCGACCGGGCTTGGCCAAGCTATTGTTGCATCTGCATTCGCACCTGAGGATGGTCTTTTTATCAACGAAGAGCTAAACCGAGCGTTACAGGCTTTTGTGATGGATGGCGACATGCATATCTTCTACATGTTCACCCCTCTCCAGGTAGCGACGACCACACAAATCGATTGGCCCATTTTTCGAGACCAGCTAGACAACCTTGATGAAAGTGGGCTGCGTGCTTTGCAATTTGTTGGTGTTCAGCCGGGTTTTGTAAACAGAATGTATGTTGATCTGAACATAACGCAAGAGCATACTAATAACGCCACAGGGTTCAAAGCGGTTCATCTCTCAAAGAGGACACTCCAGAGCAGATAAAACTGGCCGCCGTCTACCGTCGCGCTTACACCGCGCTTCAGCTTCGTGATTTGAGTAATGAAGTTCCCCTATCGGTGGTCGCCAGCCGCTACCGGACCCCTCGCGGGACAGTCCAGTCATTGGCCCAACACTGCCACGGGTTTGCCGCTAGTATGATCAAGTTCTGTCAACGCATGGGCTGGGGCATGCTTGCGGCAGTCCTTGATCATATGCGGGTTCGGTTGGAAGCCGGTGCTCGCGCTGATTTATTGGAGATGGCTCAAGTCACCTATGTCAAAGGCCGGCTAGCTAGGTTACTACGAGACAAGGGGTTCCAGAACTTGAGAGCGTTGGCAAAGGCCAATGCAAATGATCTTGTTCCCATATTAATGATGGTAAGATGAATATCGCTCTGAAACAGAAGATCATTAACCGGCACCAGGTAAATCCACGAAAAGCACAGAGAAGCCAAGCTCACCCCTCAGAAGCGCAACGGTATGCCAAAAAGCTGCTTGCCAAAGCAGAAGTAATTGTTGCATCAGCAAATAAAATCTGGGGTACGTATAATTTTTCGCAACGTTCAGTATCTATCCTACTAACAATGCCACAGAACGTGAAATGCAAGTCGAATTGGATGAGTAACGTATGATACTCTCGTGTATATGAGGGTTAATGAACTGGCAAACTTTTGGAACTTTCACGAAAATGGGGTCACTCATGCTCAGTTATCGTATGGCACATTGAACGGGTTACTAGCATATATACATATACAAGGCTATGAAGTGTATATTCATAGAAGTTGAGACATTGGAGTGTATAGTTGATTTACTATAGTTTTTAGGTTACTAGAACTTATAGAAAGCAGCGTCTTCTAGTCAGTGAATATGATACATGACTATAGTAGTATCTGTGGCAACGCATTGGTCCTAAGGGAATCTAATAAAACTAATCTAAACCCCGTTTAGCGTATTCTGAGCCTTCATAACCTCACCCTGATCTACAAAATCCACAAGGACCACATTAGGCAGCCGTTTATACATGGACCGACATAAGTCGGACTGTGCCCCGATACTCCCATTGCCCGAGACAGCATTGGTCTTGGGCGCGCGGATCCGGTCGGGCACCAGGACCCCCAGCACATTGACATCTAGGAAATGATTGACGATATACATGCGCCCGTCGGCCGATGCTCCAGAAGGCCGATCGATATTGCAATTCGGGAACGAGGCATCCGTCACATCGTAGGGCGTCTCGAAGAAGTAACCGAATTCGTCCAATATATATGGAACGGATTTAGTGTCGGCGCCGTAATCTAGAAGCAATATGCTCAGCTCAATACACACGCCCTATCGGAACAAGACCAACGAAAATGTCTCATACACATAGTGGAGATTATATCTCCACTATATAGGTACCACTCAAGACATCCCCTCCAAAACACTCCCTAGTCCGTACTGAAAAGAAAACAAAAGGAAGACACGTGTACTTACCCAAAAATACCACAAGTCGCTTCCCCGTACTGATCAGGTCTCCCAATGTCGGCCACGAATCCATGGCCAGCACATCCGGCGACGAGCTCGGTATGAATGCATAATCCTTAATCCCGGCACCGGCGAATACCTCATCGAACCGTGATACGGGGAAGCCATCACCATTCGTAAGCAGTAAGGTGACCACTTCATCTGGATGGCTGTCCAGCCAGGTCTTGACCGTGCCCAGGAAGGACTCCAGGGTTCCGGCGTCCTCGAGAAGACAGGATGTATGGCATAATTGAATGGTATTGGCGTTGTCAAGGGCTTTATGGGTTTGGCCCTGCAGGAAGCGGATCCCCAGGTCAAGTTGTTCTGTTACCTCCAGGTTTTGATTATGCTGTGGGAGGGGGCCGACGAAGGGGCTGTCGTGGGCGCCAGTTGGGTGATGTTGGAATACTTGCGGGTGCAGAATGTGGATTGGCCATTGCAGGTTGATGGAGCGCATTGGGCGATTTGAATGGTGGAGAGGAGGAAGAGAGGAAATAAGAGGTAGGGGAGGATGGGATGTTTGTTAGAAGGCATGTTTATATTATATATGAAGGGCTACCAGTATCGCAAGGATATCATGCCTTGGCGTTAGACTGAAAGAATAATGCCATTTCTTCATTCAATTTTACCCTGGTGAAGGAATTTCGATTATTTATATCTCTGAATTTTTGCCAGAACTAGGGAGAGGGCTGAATGCTACCAAATGATCAAATCATGCAGCGCTGAAGAATGAATGTATAGCATGTGGCCTATCAATCCCTTGTGACTTGCCTTGTGAAAAGCGCTATAGAGAAATTCGGAGGGGAACAATATAGATAAAGGTTAATTTTCTCTTCAGGAGGATTAGTGCCACTAGAGGGACGGGACAGGGCAGCACTATGCCAAAAACCAGACAAGGGTCTTAAATGAAAGAATTGACCTTGTCCAGTCGATGTAACTTGGGGCCTGCGGGTGATGTGAATAGTAGTTGGACTAAGGCACCTTAAGGCACGCTGGTCACATGCTGACACTGGTAACCCACCCTTGAGCAAATTACTGAGGATACCCTGGATGAAGTATATAATATGACTAGACCACGGTAATACTATTCATATCAATAAGTGTAGTCAGCTGCAAAGAAACCCATCAACATAGGCCAGGAGCCCGCTTGCTACACGGCATTTCAGTGAATGCGATATACTCTACTCATTGAGTGGTACTGTAAAAGACTAGCCAGGATAGCTCCTATCCATAATAACTTATAATTCACACTTAAAGCATTGCGATGGCCCATCGGGTTAACATTCTGAGTCATTGTTGTTCTGCAAGCTGCTATAAGGCCTGTCTTGCAATATACTCCTTTGCATACAACGCGCATAGCACTTTGACTGATGGCTGAGGTATGATTAGATGCCCAGATTGCGGTAGATGAAGAGGGTCTGGACATCGAATAGGAGAATAAGGATGGTGTGAGGATAAGGAAACGCTCTCTTGGGACAAATCTCCAGCACCTCTATAGTATGTGTCAACAATGACATTAGTATTATGACTGACAAGCAAGAAAGGATGAGTTGTCGTGTAATTGGTAGCCACTCGTGGCTTGTGGGGCACCGCCCCCCCGGAAGCCAAGCAAAACCAACCAAATGTTGACCTGAGGCCGGAAGGGACTCTCAGCCTCCAGCTCCTCGTTACCTTCCGTCGATGATCTTCATCTTCCCCGACTTGCGACAAAGCCGAGCTCGCGGGTACTCTTGCTCGGTTTACACAACCACTTGCCAGTTAATTGCATCTAGATCTTGACTCAGTTTCCCATCGGGAACATTCTCCTGCTAACCAGTCGGATTGTCGGCAAGCGCTCCTCTGTGTGTTCCGCACCTAATATCCATCTATCGGCCCGCACTCGGCCAGTCGTTCACTGAAGCTTTGTGGCCTGAGATCGTGAGACAGTCATTAACCAGAACGTATCGGTGCCACACTTAAATCTTGATTCCGTGACCGCCTTTTCCTGCGATATTGTCGAAGCGATGGTCATTCGAACATATTGCTGATGAGCTCCATGATTGAGGGCAGTGATGACCGGGCACGAGAGGATGAGCTCGACTTGGGGGAAGAGGACGCGGGAGATGTTCAGCCAAAGAGTAACGGCATCTCTGTCGATGGGGTGTCACCTGAGGGGTATGGGGAGGGCTCAATGGCATACATCGAAGAGGATCTCCCTGATGTAGCCAGCCCAAACCATTCGTTTGAGAGAAGGAACGCCCAACTTGACGCCGGTACGGGCAATGTACCAATGTCGCCCCGTATCAGGCAGCTTGGTACTCCCGGAAGCGTCGACGAGACAGCTTCCACCCCGGATGATACTCCTTCTTTGCATGTGTGTTGCGACTGCTGTTTTTAGCCGGGCTATCCGCTGATCACTTTAGGATTCTCTTTTGTCATCGCAAAGTAGCAATGTTTTGGTCCTTCGAAGCTCGTCTCGCGCCAGTCCAAGTCCGTCGCATCGTCCCTTCGATCTCCGCTTCCAGTCCCGCCTTTCGTCTCCGTCTTTGAGCGGGGCTCGACCGTCGTCGCCGTTCTTCGCTCACATTCACTCCCGACAGTCATCGCTTACGAGCCGCCTCACTCCGGGTACCGTGGATTCCGATGCTGAGACTCCCCTAGGTCCTTGGGATATTGTGCGGTGGACTAAGTTAAGAAAGATAACTGGCCAGGCATTTTCGGAGGTCGGTAAACGTAATTTTGGCCATCCCACATGTTTGGCGGTCTCCACTACGATAGTGATTGGAACGTCCAAGGGAATTATCCTGGTGTTTGACTATCAACAAAGTCTCAAAGCGATCATTGGACAGGGGACTAAGGGTACGTTGGGAGCCTGCCCCGCCTTGTTGTTCTGACCTCCGTTGACTTCTACATATAGCTACCGAATGTGGAGCAATCACGTCGTTGGCACTATCCGCGGACCACACGACAATTGCCGGGGGACATGTTTCGGGCGATATATTCACATGGGAGATTGTGAGGCCGGCGCGGCCTTTTCTTCAAATACCACCTCTCTCCGAAACTCATACTGATACTCGCACTGCTGATGGCCACCTTCCTGGATCGTCTGTCATTCATGTAGGCTTCCTTGGCACAAGGCGCACTGCCCTCGTATCTGCCGACAATTCAGGAATGGCTTTTTCACATCTGGCGACTCGAGGCCTGGGCGCGATGGGACGGACAGTGAAGACAACAAGGATCCTGGGTCGTTATCCCCAACATATAGCGCACGGCAACCGGCCGCGAAAGCCAAGCTCTGTCCTTGCCTTTTCGCCCCTGCCGCTTGGAAACGTTGAGCAGCCAACCGATTCTTTGGGATTGGTTGCGATGCTTACACCATATCTCTTAGTTATTGTCTCAACAACACCTGTAGCACAGACCCAACATAAAGCTCCACGCCCAAAAGAAGTTGCCGCCCATGGCGCAATGACCGGAGCCTTGGCCTGGTTTCCAGCGATTAAGCTCAAGGGCAAGGATGTGCAAGTTTCGAAAACAAAGCTTGTTTATTGTTGGTCAAATGTGTTGACTGTCTTAGACGTGTCTGAGATTGAAGCAGCAGATGAATCACCCAGCAGGGACAGACCACCTAGCCTGGAGTTTAAGGCGCGGAGCAGATGGAAGGCCGAAGAAGCAATTGTTGCTGTGCAATGGCTGAGTCGTTCGGTCCTGGCAGTGCTCACCATAACGCAACAACTACTTATTCTTGAAGATCATTCTATGCGTGTAACGGATAGCATCGATCTTCTTAACAAACATATATACCATGCCGATTTGTTCTCCTCTCAGCTTCATTCTCTGGTCGAACAGTTCAATGAAGAAGATACTTCAATGCATGGCGTGGTAGCCGATGCTTTTTATATGAGCTTTCGCTCTTATAAAGGGCGTCTGTTTTTGTTGGGCTATAGCGATACACTGGTTGGAGCCCTCTCCAATTGGGCAGATCGATTACTTGCACTCATGGAAGCCGGAGACTTCATTGGGGCAATCCGATTAGCAACATCCTTCTACAAAGGCAGCGGAGAAAAGCTCACCATCGGGTTACCTGACGAAGATGCACTGAGGCAGCCTATCGTGCAAGAGAAACTCCTGGAAATGGTGTCAGCTTCGCTGAAGTATGCCTTTGGTCGAAACCAGGAAGCTAACACTGAGCGGCTGGGAAATCAACAGCTTGAGGAATTGGCCGAGGTCTCCATCTCGGCTTGTGTCTGTATGGACGATGAAGATTTCCTTTGGGATGAGGTATTCAACTGGTATGAGGAGCATGACTCACAAGGCGTCTTCCTTGATGCCCTTGAATCATACATAGTTGAAGGGACAGTGCGCACTCTTCCGCCTACTGCCGTTAAAGCGCTTATCAATCACTTTGCCACGAACCATACTGCCAGCCGATTGGAAGAGATAATTTGTCTGCTTGAGACGGCCACCATGGATATTGACCAAGTGACGACGCTGTGTAAACATTATAACTTGTACGACGCATTCATTTACGTCTGGAATCGCTGTGTAGGAGATTACGTGGGGCCTCTACAAGAACTCTTAGCCTTAGTCCCACCCCAAGGATCTTGGGTTAACGGGGGCTCGGTGGATGAACTTAAACGATATACGAACGCGATGAAGATGTTTCCATATCTCTCATTTGTCTTAACAGGCCGTGTATACCCTACTGGGAATGACATGGGTGACACCGAAGCTACTCAGGCTAAGGCAGCCTTATACGAATATCTCTTCTCTGGGAATCTGTCTGGGGCGGAATCAGGGGTTCACACTCAATCGAATGGGTTGTTCTCGGATCTGCAAGCTATCCTAAAATTCGATACCCCCAGCTTCATGAGCATGCTCAATGAAGCATTCGAGGATAGTTTCTTGAACGAACAAGAGCCAGACGAGACACCTTTCAGAGGAATATCCATCAATCGGCAATATTTAATCAGCATCTTGCTCCAGGTCATGACACCGCCAACCTTTGCTTCATCTGATACCATTTACCTAGACATGTTCCTTGCTCGCAACCTTCCTAAATACCCCCAGTACATTCTACTCTCTGGAAGTACACTCCACCAGGTTTTGGAGCGGTTGTGCCGATACCCAAACCAAGACATGGCAGAGGACTGCGAACTCAGCGCAGAGTACCTCTTATCTTTCTATCACCCTCCAGATATTCAGAGCATGATCCCGCTCTTTCGGGAGGCGCGTTTCTTCCGGATTCTCAAGTCAACCTATCGTTCCGAGAAGCAATTTCCTGAGTTAATTCTGACCTATCTAGAAGACCACAGTGGGCAAGAGGCGATTTTTACCTGCCTACAGGATTGCCTGCGGGCCGGCTCCGGGTTAGGGAAAAGGCAAAGGCGACATGTCATAGAAGTGATTAAAACTCACGCTGGCCAGATAGCAGGGATAGGTGTCCAGAAGGCCGCTCAGACAATGCAGGATTATGCTCCTGAAACGCACGCAGCGTTCCTCGAAGCTCTGGAAAACGATGCCTACGAGCAGTACCAGTACTTGACTGTCGTGGTTGACCCTACGACGCATCCCGGTGCTGAGCGGCGGCTTTCAAAGCCAGTAGAGAATTGGATGGTAGAGCGCTACGTGCAATTGCTTTGCAAGTACAACCCTTCACATGTCGCTGATTTTGTTGATGAGCTACGAGTTGGCGATGTTCGGCTTGAAGAACTGCTGCCTTCAATGGAAGAAAGTGGGGTAGTGGATGCTGCTGTTATTCTGCTGGCCAGGCAAGGCCAGATCAGAGCTGCTATGGACCGTCTCATTGCGCATCTTAAGACACTCGAGTCGGGGCTCGTTGGCATTCTCCGAAGTATACAGGAGACCCCAGACTCGGCCAGCACGGCAGAAGCGATTGACGACCTTGTTGAATCTCTAAACAAGTATGTGCGTGTTGGTACATGGTTGTGCCAAGGCCAGTCGAAAACAGCCAAGAAGCAGCGGAATGGCGAGAGGAATGGGATTGGAAAACATGCTGTTGACCAGCCTCTCTCGTTCGATGAGAAACTCTGGCTCGACCTTATTGAAGCTGTCGTCCGTACTGCCAGTAGTGTGTTTGCCCTGATCCAGAAGGAACACGCGGAAAGTAAATTGACCCAACTGGCACCAATGATTTCGAGGATGGGGAGCAATTCGACCCAACTAATGTCATCTGTCCGTACATTGGTACAACAGGTGTTCACGGCGCTGCTATCCAGCACTGTCCGGGTCGGCGGAGCCTCGACCGATCGCAATGACGTTGCCTTTCTCCGAATTCTGCGAGCATTTCTCACTCGCGCATCCCGCTGGTCGCCTTCGCTCCTTGAACTCCGCGCAGTCTTGGCTTCTATCTTCTCGGCTTATACTTACGAGAAGTCACTCCTGGCCCTGGCCAACGGGATGCTGGATCGAGATCTCTTTGTGCATGTGGACGAGGTAACGCGACTGCGTCAAAGGGGGTGGCGGCCGCGAGGCCAGGTGTGTGAGGTCTGCCGGCAGCGCATTTGGGACCCGGGGTTGGCTCTGAATTCTGGGAGGCTTGGAAGCAGAGGCAGGCGGATGCCCATCAACGCCGAATGTCACGACAAATTGAAGGGCGGCTTGACCCTGCGGTCGCCCGCGGGAAGGGCAAGGCGGCGGCAGTGGCCGAGGCGGGTCAGGCGGCACACTTCCATGAAGGACATGCGGACGTGGAGTCAGTAGGTGACATGCGGGGATCCCCAGAAAGTCGCAGTGAGATGCCGACCGGGCCCGCGGTGGTCTTTTCCTGTCGACACTTGTATCATCGACAGTGTTTGCTGAACTTGGACCATTCTGGGCACCCCAGTAAACGGCATTTCCAACGCGAAGGGTCTGACTGGGAGTTGTTGTCATGCCCCATCTGTCCTGTAAATAATGAATGAGTGTCACGATTTGAATCAAACCCATGTATGTATCTTTGCTTAATCCCCACTATGTGATTTCATTTAGTGATTCCTTTATACCCTTTCCCCATCAGGTTGGGTGGCACGATGAGGCCGTGGCAGTGGATAGAACCAATGATTGACTGATAGTTACTTCCGGAGGATTTAAAGTGAGACAAGTTTGGGGGTTAAACTTTTTGGCGGCGGTTAATCGAGTTGCTTAATTAAGTCAAAAACGAAGTCGTCCATGAAGATGGCCAAAGCGGGCCGATTTGGTTTCCAACTAATTTGCTCCCGATCAGCTGGTTTCCAAGTGACGTATCACAAGATGGGACGAGGAATTCCAATTAAACCCCCCAAAGAGGAACGGCCAACATCACATGGCCTCCTTCTCGACGGGCCTTCACCGTCAACCTTCCCCACTCGTCATCATCTTGACCGTTAAGAGAACCCTCGATCCTTGCGATCTGATTGACCCAGGCGTCTGTCACACTAATATCCATGGTGCGAGGCTGGCCATCATCGGAAATTAAAGACAAAAGAAAAGACCCTGACATCCTCCGTGCGCGGCGCGTCGTCCTGTCCATCGATCTATAAGATTCACTCTTGTGAGACGGCCTACGATAAAATGGACTTTTTGTTGCCCTCTCCAAACGGGCCCTCCGTTCTACGAACCTTGTGTCCCTCCAACCAGTTTGAAATATCCACGCCTGATGTTGCCAATTTGGAACCGTCTGTGGTCCAGGAACACCCCCTCTCATCCACCCCATTCCAGTCCACACTGGTCGTGACTCCAATTTGCCGCTCACATGCTTGCTCCATCTGCCATTCTGGCTACCCGCGCTACTCGAGAATATGCCTTTCAATGACATCCCTCTAGGTCTCAAGGCCTAGTCCGGTGGGCATATCATGGCTGACGCCACTTTTCACTAGTAGGTGAGTTTTGAGTTTCTTTTTGTCCCAGTGTGGAGTGGTTATTATGTGTACGTAGTAAGCGTATAGGATACATACATCGGCATGGCTATATATTGAACCTCCGACACCAGGGGGGAACAAAGATGTATGAAAAGAATGCCAATCTATAACATTCCTTTACCCATCCAGCGTTGGTTCATTCAGAGAGTGGCTTTGACACTGCCCTTCCTTTATGTTGCTTGAACAATAAACCTTTGAGGATAAAGTGCATTGTTCGAACACTCCTTTTATATCAAATCTCACTACCTACCTCTTCACGCAGCTTCACACATACCCTGTATATTCCTTTCCATCGTGATAGTTTAAGTCAAGAATGCATGTACTATCCACCCTTACCCAGGCTCTAAGCCTCTGGGCTCCCCTCGCCGCAGCCGCATACACACTACAAGATGACTACGGCACGGACTCAGCTTTCTTCGACAAATTCAGCTTCTTTACAGGCGCTGATCCAACCCACGGTTTCGTCAAATACGTCGATAGAAGTGCAGCCCAGAACGCAGGCCTAATAAATGCCGACGGATCCATCTACATGGGCGTAGACTACAAGAACGCCGCTCCAGACGGCCGCCAAAGCGTCCGAATCAGCAGCAACAAAGTCTACAACCACGGACTTTTCATCCTAGATCTAGCCCACTTGCCCGGCAGTATCTGCGGGGCCTGGCCAGCATAGTAACATCTCCCTCAATGCCCCTATTGCCTCTTCAATTCAAAGAAAATCAAAGCTAATGATATCAAAGCTGGCTCCTAGGCCCCAACTGGCCCAACAATGGCGAAATAGACGTCATAGAAGGCGTAAACGACCAAACTAACAACCAATACGCCCTCCACACCAGCGACAGCTGCACAATCAACAATGCAGGATTCTCTGGCTCCCTCCTCACAAGTAACTGCTACGTCAATGCCCCCGGCCAAGCCAACAACGCAGGCTGCGGTATCAAAGACAACTCGGCCCAGTCTTACGGGAACGGGTTTAACAGTGCCGGCGGCGGCGTGTATGCAACTGAATGGACTAGTGAGGCTATCAGTGTTTGGTTCTTCCCGCGTTCGAGCATCCCCGGTGATATCGGTAGTGGACATCCAAATCCGAGTGGTTGGGGAACGCCGTCGGCAAGGTTTGCCGGGGCTTGCAATATTGATTCGCATTTTAAGGATTTGCAGATTGTATGTGTTTCCCATCCTTTAATTTTTTTTTTCGGTGTTTCTAAAGTGATGCGGTTTTGTTGGTGGGATATTTACTGACTGCTATGTAGATCTTCGATACGACCTTTTGCGGGGACTGGGCTGGTAATGTTTGGGGGTCGAGTAGCTGTGCCGCGAAGGGGTCTTGCAATAATTGGGTGGCTAATAACCCTGCTGCATTCAAGGATGCCTTCTGGCGCATTAACTCGCTGAAGGTTTATCAGGGCGGGGCTGCGAGCGTTGCGAGCAATGTGACTGAGTGGAGGATGGATGCAAGTATCGGCAGACGTTCATTTATCAGACAGCGGAGGGAGAACGGGAGAAATTGACCTGGTAGGTTTGAGGATGGTGTATATCCCGGGTGGAATTTGATATACCCTGCGTTTTGTATGGATGGACTCTTACTTTTGTTTATGGATGTACATATGGATTTGATAGCTATAATGGCGACATTCCTTTTTCATTTAGCCCCAGAAAATACTAGACAATCAGGTAAACTATGTCAAAGAGTGAGGTATATCCAACGGAATATATACGTTGTGTTGTAAATATGCACCTTATGCGCCTGTAATTACACCAAGGAGGCAATGACAGTCGATATGTTGTCCGCTTACTGCGGTGGCTAATCGTGCAATGTACAGGATATCACTCCGTATATCCAAGTATATCTCTCTGATCATCAGTCAGCCGGCCCCATTCGAGAAGCAACCGAAAGAAATAGATCTCCATGTCTTCTTTTCGTAGAACTCGTTCAGCCCACTTGCGGCCTTCTTCTGCGATCCAGCGCCCTTGAAGATCGTGCGGCTCCATCATGGCTTTGGGGTGACCCTTGTCATCCACACTGACAGGTATGTCCACGCCACCAAAGTAAGCCAGGGTACTCCACAGCCCGTGGAGACGGATATCAATGGGGACAAAATGCAGCCAAGCTGTGATCCGGGAGTCGAACCATTGCCGAAACAGGCCTGTTTTGAATGGTAGGCTGTGACTTTGCAGGAAGGGAAGGAACCGGCCGCTAAAGCCAGCTCCATCTGCATCAAAGAGAAAGCGGTAATTCCAGTGACTTTGAAAGTCGACCCGACCTCCTGTGCCTAGTTCCTGCTTTTGGTCTTCACAGTCCGTTCTGCAGCGCACGATCGGGTCGGTAATGTGGACAGAAGCATTCAACCCGAGCTTCTCTGTAGGAGCCAAGCCGTCGAGAATCCGATATGAGTACGTATCAGGATTGTCTGCGGGCAACAACACTGACACTTTGTTGTATGTATTGTTGTTAACCAGGTGTGCCAGCCGTTGACGCGGCATTCCTTGCCATTGACCGTCGCGACTCACGCCTTCCGACGTGCCGCCAATCCAAAAAAGGCGGTTTTCTTTTTCCACATAGTCCAGATCCGGGTGCTCTTCAGAAGGCTCGTATTTTATCTTGTCCACGTAGTTCCACGGACTAGGGAATATGATGTCGCTAAATCCAGAAATCATGCTCTGGCTAAAAACCGGGGCAAGATCTTGGGTGACCTTGAACGATGCGGGTGAGACGAAAAATCCGTGAAAGGATGCAAGGTCAGGTTGGTGGCATATATCAGTTGCCACCGCCCAGTCTGACGGAAATTGTCCCATGGAGTGGGGACGAATACAGCCCATGCATATGTGGTGCCGATCCCACATTCGTCGAGATCGAGCTTTTGACGAATGAGGACAAAGAGCGCCCACATAACGATCGAATATATTTACAAAGGAGCTGTCGGTGAACATGGTCTCCGTCGTCTGATCTGCTGGCTCAATGGGCGCCCATCCTTCATCACGGTCGCTCGACCACCCATTTGTTAAACCCTCACTCGGAGGAGGTGCTTGCGATCTCGCTTGAGCCTTCAAAACAGACATTTTCTCCCAGGGCACAGAAACTCGTGGTTCATCGTTAAGATTGAAGGCTAAGTCCATGTCGGGAAGATGCTCAGAGAATTTCTCGATTATCTTAGCAGCACCGATAACCATCCAGGCATGTGTTGGCTTGATACCCTGCTGAACTCTTGCTGTCCCATTTCGTATACTGATTGCACCAATGTCGTTGTAAGGGTTTGTGGCTAGTTGGTGAGTCACTTTCCGAATTTCTTCCGGCGACAAGGCACGAAACGGCAGTAGATTGTCGTATATCTGATCGAACTCATCAATGACGACAGACGACCGACTAGTGGCATACTCATACCATTTGTCGAAGCCTCTATGTCGAGAGTCAGTATGGCATTCGGTGTGTCTTCTGGATTGACTCACGGTGGTGGATGTTGATTGTATTTCGCTCGGTACTGGGCAACAGCTTCTGCTAGATTCTTGCTGCCATTGGCACTGGATTTCCAGCGATCATGATGTTTTCTACCCTCATAAATAAGCAGGTCGATTGGGTGTACATTGGCTACACTGGGCTGCTGGGCGATCAGAATCACCACAAAGCCAAATATAATTGAGAAAAATATCCGCATGAACACATTGAATCCGTAAAGGAACTGCGGTTCTTCTTCAGAAGCCGTTTGGCCACAGAGATATAGCATCACACCCAGGAAGGTGAGAAGAAGTGCAGCGAAAGCACGAGAGGGGAGTATCAGTGGGAAAGACTGTCCGTTAAACAAGATCGAAGCCAGCATGAAATTAATGGATACCGAGGCTGCCAATATGGAGATCCCAACCGCACCATAAAAGGGCATCTGAAGCCAGTCAGAGATAGGTTCATCCAAATTATAAAATGGTGCTTACTAGTTGAAATGCGGACAGTACTGTAAAGGCAACGAGAAGGCCTTGGCCTGCTGCGCTTCGTAAATAATGCGAGTTGACAAAGCCGCCATCCCCAGGTGCCACTTTTTTAAGAACGAGCGCCGCGATAAAACAGATCACAGCAACTCCCTATATGGACAGTTAGGCGTTCTGGAATATGCACCGCTGACCACAATTATGCAGACTTACAAAAAACCCGTAGCCCCAAGAAACCAACGCTTGCTTTTTCCTTCCATCCCGGGATCGGTTACCTTCTCGGCAAAACTCGGCAGCGCCGATTAGAATGAGGGTATCCAAAGTAACACTGAGAAACCTATACGCCCGAAACCGTGGATGTAGCCCAGAGATGATAGGGCAAATATATGTCGATTGCCTGCCTTCATCAAATGTAGCCACGAGAAGGCCAGCAGCCATGAGGAATACAGCCGATAGCACATTCCTCAAACGGCTCCGACAGAGGTAGAAATACGCGCGGCTGATTACAGCAACGAACATGCGCAGGTGCGCATTTGAAGGGCCTTCCGGCGCAATCCATTCCTGTTTTGGTCGGCCACGTTGGTTGCGCCAGTAATCGTATAGCGCAATAAGGAATGGGATCATGTACTAAAAATTGGGCGTTCAGAATCGGCATGTGTGTTGCTGTGTCAAACTTTTCGCGGGCACACTTACAGCATATCCCGCCGGTGCGCACTCATTGTTGAGATTGATTTGGTGGTATAGAGCGATTCGTAGGCAGCCCATACCCGAAAGTAAACCAACTCCAATCCACCGACTTGAGCCGAGTATTTTTCGACTAGGAAAGTTACCATTGTGGTTACTCGGCGAAGATGGCTCTTCTGCGGCGGAATGGCTCAGCTCTGTGAGGGGTATGGCGGAATACTTATGTGCAGGAGACGATAGCGTGGGGAAAGCATCGGCGAATCTGCTTGTGATCAAAAGAAAGATAGCTGTTAAGAAACAGGCTAGGATAGCTGATTCAAGTGGGTGGTCTGTTCATTCCGTTTTGTTAGCTGCATACTTGCATACTCCGTAAATGTTGTCCTTTTAACGCCCAATTGTCGTTCAGTACATTCCATTACAACCCATTTCGTCCTTAGCGCGAACATGCATAGAACTGACTCACCAAAAGCGAACGTGGTGGTGTAAGAAGTCGTAACGAAAGTGCAGCTCAATAAGAATGCCCTGCGCGCCTGGTTAGTTGATCCGAGGCAAAGTAGTACAGTCACTTACACCATAGAGGCTTTGAGCCCCGATTCGGCGGAGAAAAGATTCATTGAGACAGAATATGATTATGTGCAGTTGGCACAGGAAGCCATTACAGTGACCAATTGCCAATTTGCATCATGCTGCGCCGACCAAAACGCGCACGGAATACTGAGGAATAGGGACTCGGAGCGGCTATGGAGCGACTATCGACTAGTTTAAACTGCCTGGGGAATTTTAAATTTGTTGGGTGGAGACGTCAAGGGGCGGGAAGGGTCGATTCGATTAAGTTGTAAGGTAGGGTAGTATGTACTCCATATGCACAGTTCTATGAAGGTCATAACAGCGAAGCAGAGACCCTGAGGGAGGAATATCGTACCTGACCCCTCCAAGGTTACTCGCGTATTAGGGGTGCGACGGTATCAAGTCAGCGGGTGAATTGCGTCAACGAAACAAGGTCGACCATGGGTGATTTGCCCGTCTTTGCTGGAATGGGAGAGCTTAGACTGTCCGCCGTGGAGCCAGCCAGGAAAATCAAAAGCACGCCAGTGACGATCATTGAACGAGGCCTCTTTTTAGCCTTGGACGCCGTGTCATGCCAAGTTATTTTTGGCTGCTGTTGACCACCCGCTAAGCAAATCATATCACAGAATTGAAGCCCCAAAAGTTGTTTTCTTTGGTGATGGTCAATTGGAAATGATAGGTAGTTCTGAACTCTCAAAACTGCAGTGGCTCCCTACTCCATTGCATTCCATTGGAAATGGATCTGTTTAATTGACAAAGAAATGAGAGATGAAAGAAAGGGAAATGATTGCGGGAATTCATGCATCATATCAAATGCAGCGACCATCGAGCATTCGTCATCCAGATGATGAAGCTTGCAGCGATTGACGGCGTCCACCTAGTAAAATTAAGTCAACTTTAATGCCCGATCCACTGACTTCCTTTTCCCAATCTGGACCTGAGAGTGCTCTATTCCTAAAGAGGAAAACCCATGCATTATGTAATCACACGAGGGCGGTGACTTTTTTCTAGGCGGTGGCATCTGGCAGTATGGTCTCCGCCTGATAACTTTTTTTACTTTTTTTTTTTTGCTGAGCAGAAGAAGTTGCAGCACACGGACGGCAGTTTACAATTCCAGACCCAGTCGCCGGAATCACTTTTCATATCATTTATAAAGGGTCTGGTCTGCGGTTTATAACAATCCAAGGCTGTGTGCGGAGCGCGTGGCCAGTCTAGGAACCTTGACGATATCTCCGTACCCACTCTCAGTTTTCACCTTCAAAGGATTCGCTTTTCTTACGAATTGATTGCTTGGTCGGTTCCAATAGCCAGGAGAAGCTCCAACCACGATGCCGCGTAAGGCAATTGATTCGCGCATTCCTGCGCTTATCCGCAATAACTTGCAGGAGAAGAAACGAAGCTTTTTCGTCGTTGTTGGTGACCGCGCAAAAGATGCGATCGTCAACCTGCACTATATTATGTCGTCGCACGATGTCAAACAGAACAAGTCCGTTCTCTGGGCCTATAAGAAGGACCTTTTGGGATTCACCAGTCACCGCAAGAAGCGCGAGGCGAAGATCAAGAAGGAAGTGAAGAGGGGCATCCGGGAACCGAACCAAGAAGACCCTTTCGAATTGTTCATCACTCTTAATCAGATTCGTTATGTCTACTATAAAGAGACGGAAAAGATCCTAGGTAACACCTATGGAATGTGTATTCTCCAAGATTTCGAAGCCATTACACCGAATCTGCTCGCCCGAACGATCGAAACCGTGGAAGGAGGTGGAATTGTGTTATTGCTTTTGAAGGGCATGAGCAGTTTGAAGCAACTCTATACATTATCGATGGATATCCACTCAAGATACAGAACAGAAGCACATGATGATGTGGTCGCCCGTTTCAACGAGCGGTTCATTCTGTCCCTTGGTAGTTGCGATTCATGCTTGGTTGTCGACGATGAACTGAATGTCTTACCGATATCCGGAGGAAAGAACGTCAGACCACTGCCACCACCAGACTCTATCGATACTTCTAATACTGGCACAAAGAAGGAGCTGAAGGAGATCAAGGAGAGCTTGGCAGACTCGCAACCAGTCGGGTCGTTGGTTAGCTTGGCTCGCACGGTTGATCAGGCGAAAGCACTCCTGACATTTGTCGATGCAATTGCGGAGAAGACGCTCCGGAGTACGGTTGCCCTGACTGCCGGAAGAGGACGAGGAAAGTCTGCAGCTCTGGGTGTTGCTATTGCAGCGGCTGTTGCGCATGGTTACAGCAATATCTTCATCACGTCTCCTAGCCCGGAGAACTTGAAAACGCTGTTCGAGTTTGTGTTCAAGGGATTCGATGCTCTTGGTTATCTTGACCATGTTGACTATACCATTCTTCAATCCACTAACCCCGACTTCAACAAGGCTATTGTCAGGGTTAACATTCATCGGCAGCACCGTCAGACCATCCAGTACATTCAGCCCCAAGATGCCCATGTCCTAGGTCAGGCGGAGCTGCTGGTCATCGATGAGGCGGCAGCGATCCCTCTACCCCTTGTCCGCAAACTGATGGGTCCTTACCTTGTTTTCATGGCTTCCACTATCAATGGTTATGAAGGTACTGGTAGGTCCCTCTCTTTGAAGCTGATTCAACAACTTCGTGAGCAGTCACGCGGAGGACTCAAGGCCAATGGCGGGGAGGATATTGATGTCGCTGATCGTGCAACCGGGAAGGCGGCCAAAAACACAGACAAGAGCCTAGGTGGACGGTCTCTGAGAGAGATTACCCTGTCCGAACCTATCAGATATGCGCCTGGGGATTCCGTAGAGAAATGGCTGAACAAAGTCTTATGTCTCGACGCGACACTGCCAAAGTCCAAGATAAACACGCAGGGCTGCCCGCATCCCTCTCAGTGTCAGCTGCTTCAAGTCAACCGCGATACCCTGTTCTCGTTCCACCCTGTTTCTGAGAAGTTCCTTCAGCAGATGATGGCTCTCTATGTTGCTAGTCACTACAAGAACACACCGAACGACCTTCAGCTCATGAGTGATGCCCCGGCGCATCAGCTTTATGTTCTTGTTCCACCAATCGACGAGGAAGCTACCAAGCTTCCGGAGCCTTTGTGTGTTATCCAGGTTGCGCTGGAAGGTCGCATCAGCAGACAGAGTGTCCTCAATAGCTTGAGCCGTGGTCAACGTGGTGGAGGCGATCTGATCCCATGGCTTGTTAGCCAGCAGTATCAGGATGAGGACTTTGCTGGTCTCTCGGGTGCCAGAGTTGTCCGTATCGCGACCAATCCAGAGTATTTGAACATGGGATATGGTTCTCGTGCTTTGGAGCTCTTGGTTGACTTCTATGAAGGCAAATTCACTAGCCTTTCTGAAGAC
Source organism: Aspergillus bombycis (assembly GCF_001792695.1). NCBI lineage: Eukaryota > Fungi > Ascomycota > Eurotiomycetes > Eurotiales > Aspergillaceae > Aspergillus > Aspergillus bombycis. The sequence goes on along the minus strand of NW_019170043.1, from coordinate 225,775 downwards.
GTCAACGAAACCCAGGAAGAAATGGTCAGAGTAACGGACGACGAGCTCACGAACTCCAACCTTCTGGATGACAACATCCATGTTCGTGACATCCGCTCGATGCCACCCCTTTTCGGAAAACTGTCCGAACGTCGTCCAGACGCTCTTGACTACCTTGGTGTCAGCTATGGCTTGACACCATCCCTCCACAAGTTCTGGAAGCGTTCTGCCTTTGCCCCCGTGTACCTCCGCCAAACACCCAATGATCTAACGGGTGAGCATTCATGCGTGATGCTGCGCACTCTTTCCTCCGGTCCAAATGATTCCAGCTGGCTGGGTGCTTTCGCACGGGACTTCCACAAGCGTTTCCTTGCCCTGCTATCATATCAGTTCCGCGAGTTCCCCTCCGTGCTCTCCCTCAGCATTTGTGAATCTGCCAACGCAGGTGCCAAACTAGACCCTTCCATCACCTCAGCTCTCCTCAGGAAGTCCGATCTCGACACTCGCTTCTCCCCCTTCGATCTCAAGCGTATCGACAGCTACGCCAACAATCTCCTCGATTATCACGTCATCCTCGACATGGTCCCCACCATCGCAGAGTACTACTTCTCCGGCCGTCTCAACGGCAAAGTAAGCCTCTCCGGCGTGCAACAGTCCATCCTCCTGGCCGTCGGCCTGCAGCACAAGAGCATGGACGACCTCGAGAAGGAACTGAGCCTGCCCTCATCCCAGCTCTTGGCCATGTTCCTCAAGATCGTCCGTAAGATGTCGACCCACTTCCGCTCCGTCATCGAAGGCGCCGTCGCGGAGACCATGCCTTCCGAGCAAGTCCCCGTGAGCCAGGCTTCTACCGATGCGCACGACGACGTGGTCGTCGACGAGCGCTTCAAGCCCCTGGAGACTGGTCTGGATGAGGAGCTCCGCGAGGGAGGACAGCAGGTGGACGCGGAATTGCGCGAGAAGCAACGAGCCTTGATTGATGCTCTTCCTCTCGACAAGTGAGTGGCTTCCATTATACAAATATTCACTCGCCTCTTGAATGAGCAATAACTGATTTATAGCCTTCAGATACGAGATCAACAACGGTAGTGCTGCGTGGGAGGACGCCGAGAAGCAGATCCGGGGCGGAGGCGCCTCGACGGTCAGCATTAAGTCGTCGAAGCCCAGCAAGCGCAAGAAGGGAGAGTCAGCTCGTGAAATTTACGACCAGGAGATTGACTCGAAAAGACAGAAGATCATTAAGAAGGGAACGGAGGGCAAGAAGAAGAAGCACTAATGGTTCGCGACTATTTAGGCATACGCGCAACAGAAGCATACTTGTTCTTTTGGGTTGCTCACATAGAACGATGATGTTCATTGGCAGTCTGGGGATTCTGTCTAGAAAAAAACTGATTTTAAGTGATCTCCTTACCCTCTTGTATATACGCGACCGATTCTCATATTCGAAAAGTTCATTGGAATTCAACTATCTCTGTTGTAAACTTACATCCTATTCATTGACTAACCTAACGCCTCCGCTCTAAGCTACTTAAAATAGTTGGACCTCTGCTAAGGAGTGTAGACGTCCACCAACTATAGCTACGGCCCAGATCCAGGTGCTAACAGTTCCGACTTACAGCTCGTCGTGATCGGCGGTTTGCTTCTCAGCCCCGGCCTCAGTGACGACGATCCCTTCAGGGAGCTTGCTCTTAGAACCTTCGCCCAAACGAATAGCGTCAACCCAGGACTCAACACGGGCCAAACTGTAGTCCGCGTTTTCCGATGGGTCGTACCTCCGCCACCAGCCTCTGCGTCCGTTCAACGCGATGATCTCCACTGACTTGCTATCTTCAGAAAGACCGAGCCCAGCCCGTAGAGTTGCTGCCCCGCTGTTGATAGCTGGGACACTGTAGAACGGGAAGAGATGGGCCTGGCGCACCGTGTGCTTATGTACGATCTCGGACAAACTAACAACGGCCTCCTTTGCGGAGCTGGGGATGTCGGCGTCAGCTTCAGTAGATTCCGGAAGAAGAGCCAAAATACAAGTGCCGGATTTGGGTGTTAGACAGGCAGTCTCCAGCGCTTCCACAGTAGGAAGGGAAGCAATGGGGGGTGCCTGATTGGGGACCTGTGCGGGTTTCGATTCCTGCGCATCCTCGGGAACAATTTTGGGGACAGGAGACTCGGTTGGCTTCAACTTCTCTGCTTCATCATCTAGAACGGTTGTAGACTGAGAACGCACGGACGATGACTTGGATGACTTTGAAGACTTGGTCTTGGAACTTGTGGCAGAGGGAGCAGCGTTGGGGGCCGCGACTTGGCTGAAGAACTCAACCATTGGCTTCTTTTTGAGGTCGCCATCATACACAATATGCTCCCGCCCGCCTCCGGGGAGGAGGACGAGTTTGGGGAATTCCTCAATGCCAAATCGCTCTACAGCGTCGGACTCCTTGCTGCGAATTTGGGCTACCTTGATTGATCCAAGGAAGTCAATCGCAAGGGCTCGGATGAGAGCGCTCGTAGTGCCTTTCTCGGTGAAAAGAATAGCCTTCGGGGCTTCTTCGTCTTCAGAAAGCCACTTGCCCAGATCCTTGTCCGTAACCCTCTTCACATGGTTTGGGATGCGCTCCACCACTGCATCAACTATAGCTTTGGCAGTCCTCTGGCCCTGGTAATCTTCCACCCTTGGTGCGCCAGGCTTCTTGGAAGGCGTCACGATCTTGAGGGTCGGGAAGCCTTGTATACCCAACCGACCACACAAGGGTTTATTTTCGTCATCGTCGCAATTGACGGCGGCAACGTTGGCCAAACCGTCCAAGTTTTTGGCTGCTTTCTCGTAGGCAGGTTTCAGGTTCTGGCAGTGGCCACACCAGGGAGCGTAGAATCTGGTGTGAAGGGACACATATTAGAAATTGGCGATCCGGGGAGGGAGAATAAAGCGCTTACTCTACGATCTGTGAGATGGTTAACACTGTTGTTAGCATTGATAGTCAGTACCAGTTCACCTTACCGATGCGTGATTGGACTTGGCAATGAGCCGATCATAAGACTTTTGATCCACCTGCAGCACAGGCGATTTTTTAGTGTACAGCCCATCAGCGTTGACTGGGAGAGCTGTCAGAAGTGACGCGACAAGAAGAAGTGCAGAGCTTGGCTGCCACATCTTGAGCTTAAAAACGAGTGTCTTCCTTTTGAGATTATATTATTTTTTTTGAAGGGTGTACTATCACTGGTGCTTATAGTATGTAGTAGGTGATCAACCTCCCAGAGAGAGTGGGAACAGTATTTATGGGTGGTAAGACGTTGAAAGAAAAGCAATGAAGCAATGTGTCCTAAAGACGCGCTCTTGGCATGTGACGGGGAAGCTTCCGCTCCGCCCATAAATACACTTACTTAATGATACAAGTGCGACGTGGGGGTGCAGTCAGTCACCCCCATGCCCTGTCAGAAACCCTTCGCCTTTCATGGGAACTTGAAAAGTGACTTAGGACCGCCTCGACTATACTTTGAAAATGCACTTGAAGTTATTAATGCTTAACTCGCTTCTGCGTCCGTGAAAAGAAGCTCTATAGCCACCCCCCACGTTCACCATGGCAGTGGGCATGGTTGACACACCAGCAACTGCGCAGGGCCGTGAGGCTCTAGGAATGTCTATGTTACCACGAGAGATTTTCTGGATGATCTTGAACTATCTCAGTCCAAGAGACATCGTCCGTTGCCGCCGCGTTTCCCAGTCTTGGAGTCAGAGCTTCGGAAACCCCGCAAATCTTATCCCACTCTTGAGGACGTTCTTTCCTTTAGCGAAAGAGGTCAGGGAGCTTCATGGTAAAGATATTGACTGCGTGCTGGAAACTACAGATGACGATATCTATTGGTGCAGGCTCTTCGATCAGCTCGCCTCTAGATATGATCATCTTAGCCAAGGGAAACCCAAATCTATACAGAGGCACAAACTTTGTGATGACTTCGGCGTATCTGGGGAAAGAGAATGGTTTCACGTGCAACCCTGGGAAAACCATGCTAGTCACCTAATGCAGCGCGTTGATTGCCCTTTCCCAGAGTCGTTTTGGTCGTATGAGGATGGTCTGATAGTGTATCCGAGCGCAGATTACTCATGCCTTGTGCTCTTGGACCTAGACAGTGACAGGAAATTCATGGTTCCTTTCATTATCACAGGCAAAGTGATTCGCCGAATTCGACTACAGAAAAGAGTTCTCGTTGTGGAGTGGGCAGAACCCAAAGCTTTCCATTGGTTAAATGACAGTGATGGAGTGCATCGCCACTTTGCTTCATCATTTGACGTGACAGAGGCTGCGAGTGGCTGGAGCATCAAGTTTCGGAATGAGTGGAAGATCATGTTTCTTGGTCACCCACTCAGCGAGAGGGATCGCTTCTATTCCACTCACAGCGAGACACACTATGCCATCTATATTTGGCAGCCCAATCGCAGTTTGTACACTGCAGATGATGATGCCCCAATCGAGTCGCTATCGGTCTGGGACATCTCACAGCCATCAGATTACCGGCCTTCCTTGGACCCTACCGGACGTCTGCGCGCAGCAGGCCAAGATAATGGTCCGTCTATTATCACGCGGTTTGGGTTCAGAGAACTAGGGTTCTATTCTGTCAGACAGCGAGGGTTCCCGGGTGTGCAATGTCTGAACATTAGTGAGGACAATCAATCCATAGATATAGTCGAGAACTTGTGTACAGGGCCAGTCGATCGCCTGGTTGCGCCGACAGAATGGACGTCACAGGTGCAAATTACTAGCATTCCAATATCCGGTGACGGGCCTTGCTGGAGGCGGCTCGATTCTCAAGCGCTTCCTCCCTACCGTGGTAGCAATAGTCTACAAACAAAGCCCCTCACCTTTGCCATCTGTGATGAACCATGGTATGCCGTCGTCTCTGAGGCATATGATGAGAAGGCCAAGGTTGGATTCTGCCTCCATTTGTCACCTATTACATGGCCGTTTGATCTGAAAATGTTCCTGAGCATCCGAACTCCATCCTCAACTAAAACATTGAAACATGAAGAAATTTTCGAGCTCATCGGTAAAGGAAGGATTTGCGGAAATGAAAGGCACTTGGTTGGTGAGAATGCGAACCGCGAACTTGTCATTTATAGATTTGATCAATAAAAAAAGAAGAAAGAAAAGAAAAATATTATTAAAGTCTAGATTTGAAACGCGTGGCCATATTCCATATCTGTTGTAGACGGTGAGCCGAATAGGTGTCATGGGGGGTTTCCGAATACCCAAGTCAGACCTTCAAACTCCGGGTTTACGACCGGACATGTATCAGGAAAGGAGGGAAAGAAAAACACTGGTATTCCAACAGTAAGTCTCTATATGGATTCTATTGAAACAAGAATGTCTCATGGCCTCAAAGGAAAGAATATACCCATCAACTGCGATCATTATACAGGGCTGGCTCACTATCCTGGAAAGACACCATGTCCCGAATACCTCTTCCTTACACCAGATTAGCTGAAAAGAGTGAGCAAAGATACATGTTCCTTGGGCAGCGTCAGAGACCAAATGAGAGAAAATCGAAATTGACAATGCCATGTATGCCGATGAACAAAGAGCTCGGTAGCTGCATCCACTTGTATACACCACTGGACCCCTGCACGGCCCCAATATGCAAGATTTGTATAGTGGAGTAGTAACCATAGAGCATGCACAGGGGATTGAGAGCTTCTGTCCTAAGACCAGAGCTAAGATAGCGGAGAAACTCCTCTGTACCTGGGTAAATTTACGCTAACCTAAGAAATCCGAAGCTGCTGACCCTTGCTTAGATACTAAGCAGTATCCTCCAGGGGAGAGTATATGTTTCTTAAAATAATAATCATAATAATAGTTTCTTTGGGCGAGATTGCTAAGATACACTCGGCTTTCCTCCAACGTCTGTAGGCCACACTATGTAGCCATGAAACACGACCACAATGAAAAGATCCCGAATCATGTGTTGTCTACACGAAGGCATTTCCCATGCTAGATTAAACTAGCGCGTCGAGGAACTATATTCTTCTGGAAGATCTAATATTGATGTATCTTGATTTGAAGGAGTGTTTGATTTGCGTATACTAATACTCAATGAAGAACCAAATCGCCACGATTGAATATGGCACAAGTCATCTTTTCCTTCATAACAACAACTGAATACAATGGCATTGATATGCATCATCAAGCATACCTGAACTAGCCAACTGTGGGAAATCAAGCATGTTGTAACAAGAAGATAGGAAGTAAAAATCACTCCTCGTAGTGAAACTTACAACCAACACACGCCCTGATCCCACACCCTGGACAAGAAAGAGTGTAGATGGGCATCCACCGATGGCACACCTCACATTCCGATGATCCAAATTCCTTGTTCCAGTAACCTAGATGGCGACAATGCTCTGGATTCACCTGGATAGTTGCGGCGGATTCTGCGCCAGGAAACTCTAGCCGGAGAGTCTCCAGCCAGCCGCAGAAGGACTCCATAACAAGGCCTCTGAGCTCAGTGTGAATATCTTCTTCCGTGTATTGACCGCTAGGATGATTTAGTTTCTCCTTGAAGTGTGGGATCAAAGGATCGATGAGTGAACGTGGGCTTGGCGAGGATTCATCAGCGGGCGTTGCTTGTGAGGTTACGTTGTCGTCATTAAAGCAGACTTCTCCTCCGTCACTGAAACTATGAAAAGTTTCATTTTCGTCAGTATCAGACTCCTCGGAGATAATTCCCGTTTCATCCACCGGGTTAACTGGTTCTCCAACGCTTGTCATGTCAAGCAGATCCTCACTGTCAGAGACTGGGGCCTGTCGTGCGCTTTCATACTCGGCCTGGGTTTGTTGTGTAGAGGTAATTGAGAAAGCAGAATCGTCCTTCTCTTCCTTCTCTCCCTCTTGGTCATTTCCTCTATATGGATCGTATCCATCGCCGCCTTCATAATCATCTTTCTCTGCATATTCCTCTTCTTCATAGTATTCTTCATACCCTTCATCATCCTCCTGCTCCTCATATTCTTCTCCGCCCTCGTATTTTTCCTCGCCTTCGTACTCTTCACCCTTCTCATACTGTGGATATTCTTCGTCACCTAGTTCTTCCCCAAATTCAGAACCCGGGTTAGTACTAGCCATACCGCCCTCCTCAGCACAACCCTCCTGTTCATCCTCTTCATCCAACATCTCCCCCCTCTCCGTCTGTTCTTCATCACGCATCACTCTGGCACGCATAACTTCCTTCCTTCTATTCTGCCTCATCATTTCCTCTGTCTCCGGATCGTATGTCCAGGTATAGCCCGAAAAGTCCGGGTTCCCTTCATAAGCCTCCCACTGCTCACATTCTCGTTTCAGTTGCTCCCCATACTCGCGTTCCCTCTCACATCGCCTAATCTCATCCCGTGATTCTGGAGAATAGGGATCCATGTGGACGCTGTTCGCATAACTAAACATATACCGCCCGCTCATACTACGTAGAGCAGACAAATCAGGACTCGAAGCTGCCCAGCCCCAAGAAGTGTCCTGATTAAAGAGATTGATGGCCTGATCTCTAAGGTTACGTCTGCTTAGCAGTTCTGCATCGTGTTTCCCCCTGCGGGTACTATCGCGGAGAATTTCGACGGCTTGTTGGATCTTCAAGGAACATGATTGCATCAGTGTAAGCTGAGTCAAGTGACTGAAAAGTAGGATGATATATAAGAGGAATATGGGAAAGAAACGGAGTATTGTGATTGTACTATACCTTCTGAAACTCGAGGTGGCCATCATCTGCACCTGTCTTGTCAGGGTGGTACTTTAGAGCAAGTCTTTTGTAGGCACTGTTGATGTCTTTCAGATCTGCATTTGGAGTTATGCCCAGGATCTCGTAGCAGTTCATAGTTGTTCTTCTGATTGTGGAGGCCATGGAGGTTGATCTAGCTATGGCAATGTGCTGACCTTTAGGACTCTTCTAGCTTGCGGCAACCGTTGTTCCAGGAGGTAAAGCGAATGAGATATTAAGATGCATGTGAGTTTTAGGAAGGGGGAATGAAGACTGGAAGCTCTACTTAAATGCAGAGTACAGTATTCACCGTCTACATCTGAGTAGATACAGAAATATGAAGGGACAGTCTGCACTTTGACTGGAGTGAAAAGGAAACAGTCACTGTTTGCATTTAAGACAAGTAGTGGACTTTCCGTTTGATTCACCTCGTTTGTTGTCACGGCTGTTGCCCGTCTCGGACCTGGGGATATCATGTGCGCAGTCTCGAAAAAGCACCACCGTGTACAAGAAACGGTGAATTCTGAAACAACCATATCAGAAGTGGTGGAATGATAATAGACAGCAGACGAGGAGGTAAGAAAATAGTGAACAAGAGCAATGAGAAAAAGTTACAATACTTGGCCAGATGGAGAAACGAGACAAAAGAAAGATGGATAGACTGATTTACAGGCTGATAAAAATCTAGCTAGGTATTTAAGAGTAAGTCTACACACATGTCGACTCCTTCCCACAGAAGCATCATGAAAGCTTCTACATGTCCGCACTGGCGGTGGCACCGGTGATAATTTCAACCAGCTCACCGGTAATGGCGGCTTGACGCTGACGGTTGTACAGAATCTGGAACCTGCAGGAAGTTAGATTTTAAATCCCAGTTAATGTGCTGGACGGTACTCACTTGTTGATCATCTCACCAGCGTTCTTCGAGGCGTTCTGTAAAGAAAAGGTTGGTTAGTCTAGGTCAACGAGCACCTCAGCTATTCAGGTGATACTTGCCTCCATTGCATTACGACGAGCCTGTAGATCGATGGGTTAGTAATGATTCGGATATCCACATTATATCGGTGATGAACTTACAGAAATCTCACAAGCGTGGCCTTCAGCCATAGCCCAGAACAGGCTGTTGGCAAGAGCATATTCACGGAGGTTGGCAAGAGCCTGGTCGTCAATCTCGAAAGAGGAGATGTTGGCTTTGGAAGAGAGTTCAGCATACTAGACTTTTATATGAGCAGATGATAAAACACTAACCGGACTTGGTGATGGCCTCCTCGGAGTAAGCCTCAACAGTGGCGGGCTCGTAGCTCTGGGCGTTGAGCCACTTGTTGTAGATGATCTTAACGCTGGCGTAGTCGGCGGGCAGCAGAGCGATCTGGTCGGCAACGGCCTGGGCATCAGCGAAGGTGGGAATGTCCTTGCAGACGTTGGCGAAGCTCAGGACGAGAGAGTTGGGGCTGGTTCTGGAGAGCTGAGCCTTGGCCTTCTCACCAAGAACAACGATGTCGGCGTCGGTGTGTTCCTGGAGGATACGGCGGGTAGCCTTGCTCAGACCGGAGTGGATACCACCGCAAAGACCCTTGTCGGAGCTGGCGACGACGAGCAAAGTCTTCTTGTCCTCGAGGGGCTTGGTCTCGGCCTTCTCGAAAACGGTGTTGGAGGTCTCACCGTAGTTGCGAGAGTCGTCCATGGCCTTCTGAGCGCGGGTAAGACGGGTAGAAGCAATGACCTTCATAGTGTTGGTGATCTTTTCAATGTTCTTGATGGACTTGAGACGGCCCTCGATTTCACGCAGAGTCGCGAAGTTGGCGGCATTGGGAGGAGCAGTGCTTCACACAAAGGAATTAGTAACTAGTCACCGAGTTGAACGCAATCATCCTAGAATCCCAAGGTTTTCTCTTTTCTTCGCGGATGATTGGAGGTCTGTTTTGGAAGGTGCCTAGGTTGGTGTGAAGAGGTCCGGAAGAGAACTCACCGGGTGACAACAGCACTACCGGCCCTGACGGCCGGGCGAACAGCACGAGAGAACATTCTGAGATCGGACCGTAAGGTCAAGATATAATGACCAGCGATGGAAAGCTGCAGAGGGGAGAGCCGCGAGGGTGGGTAGTGAGACCTCTGCTTTAGCGGGAAGAGAAGACGTTGACTTGGACTCCTGTTTCTGTTCGTCCGACAGCCGGCAGAACGGGAACAAAGCCGCACTATGCCTGAACGGGAAGGTTGTCGGGGAGACCTGAAAAGCCAGATGCGCAGTGCGCACAAACCTTTAACCCGAAATTCCCGGCATCCCTCTTCAGGCATGCAGGCATCGATGCTCAGCCAGCCTCGGAGCAGATTGTGTCAATGACGCTGTGTTTGGGGTTGTCGCCTCAGGCAGTGGCCGGCCTCGCAACCAGACTGGCTGGCGGTCCGGAGAAACGTGAGAGATCGCCTCAGGCCCCAAAAGACCGCCTCGTTTTCCATTGCATTCCTTTCTTTCCTCTCTTTTTCCTCTCTCAGCTTGTCAACCCTTTCCCTTTCTCGTCTCACTCTTCTCATTATTGCCATCTCTTCCCCCTCTTCAGTCAATGTATTTACTCTTCTCCTGACATCTGCTCTCCTCTCACCCTTTGCATTGGTCAGATTCTCTCTGACTTCATCCTTCTGTCAAGCGCCAGTCTTACTCTTCCGACTGGGCAGGTCAGTTCCGGTTTACAGGTTGCCCAGTCGAACTCACCTGTACTCTCCGTTCTTTAACCAACGCTTGCCCATTCACTCGTATCCAAGCATCATGAGTTCCTCAGAGGACGATACCCCACTTGTGAAAGCAAACGGTCGATCTACTAGTGAGTTCTCCTACATGTCCTGGGTCTAGCGGCAGCCTGTTTGCGGTTTTCGCATCACTACAAGTCTTCACGCCCTCGCATACGATCTGAGATCCGCTCCTATTGCACCTGAAACTCCGTCAATAATAGGTTTTTCTTACATATAGTCTCATCTAGTTACCCCTAACGTGACCATGGGCGATGCGACAGAGACAAACGGCGATGTCTACCCTGGCATCTCAAACCGTTTTGGACCCGTGCAGAAGGACAATGATGTTCAGATGGCGGATGCGGAAGCTCAGGACAACGGCGCCCTCAGCAAAAGAAAAGCGCGAACCAGTGTTGGCCAAAGAAAATCCTACGCGGAACCAGAGAGCAGTGAAGAGGATGATCAGCCTTGGTACGCCAGAGCCAGCCCGCGCCATTCCCTACGTTAAACCCCTTACTTTGCGGCGCTGTCAGTGTTAGTTTCAGCAGCTGACTATTCGACAGAGCAAGCGCCGTCGCACTTCTGTGAAGCATGAAGATCCGGAAACGGATGAAGATATACCTCTAGCGCTTAATGGGAGAAAGCTGCCAAAGGCGGCGGAAACTTCTATTGTCGAAGAATCCGACTCCGATGTCCCTATTGAAAGGAAACTTGCTTCTCAGAAGAAGAGAATTCAACAGAAGGCAGAAAAAGATGCCCAAGCTAGTCGCAAACAAGAGTCCACGAAGGCGGCAGCGAACAAGAAGCCGACCAACGGCATCAAAAAGGAGCCAACAAATGATAAGAAGCCTGTGAAGAGAGCATCTACAACAAAGGTAAAGACAGAACCGAAGTCCGCGCAGTCTACCCCCGTGAAGAAAGGGAGTGCGAAAGCTACGCCAGTGAAGAAGGAAGCGAGCGAAGAGGCCGAGGAGGCCGAAGAAGAAGAATACAGGTGGTGGGAAGATCCCACAAAGGGGGATGGAACGAACAAGTGGACAACCCTCGAACACAACGGTGTCGTCTTTCCCCCACCATACGAACCTCTACCAAAGGATGTCAAATTGAAATACGATGGTGTTCCAGTCAATCTTCACCCTGATGCGGAAGAGGTGGCAGGCTTCTTTGGAAGCATGTTGAATGCGACTCAGCATGTCGAAAACCCTACTTTCCAGAAAAATTTCTTCATGGACTTCAAAGAAATCCTTCAGAAGACAGGCGGTGCAACGGACTCCAAGGGTAACAAGGTCAATATCAAGGACTTCTCCAAGTGCGACTTCCAGCCAATATTCGCATATTATGACATGAAGCGCCAGGAGAAGAAGAACCTACCCCCAGCTGAGAAGAAGCGTCTGAAGGCTGAAAAAGATGCCGAAGAAGCCCCCTATACGTTCTGCATGTGGGATGGCCGAAAGCAGAAGGTTGGAAACTTCCGTGTTGAACCCCCTTCTCTTTTCCGTGGTCGTGGTGAGCATCCCAAGACGGGGCGTGTTAAGTCTAGAGTTCAGCCTGAGCAGATCACCATCAACATTGGAAAAGACGCCCCTGTACCTCCACCGCCGGAGGGCCACCGTTGGAGAGAAGTCAAGCACGATCGAGAGGGCACGTGGCTTGCTATGTGGCAGGAGAACATCAATGGCAATTACAAATATGTGATGCTTGCCGCGAACTCCGATGTTAAGGGCCAGAGCGATTACAAGAAGTTCGAAAAGGCTCGTGAATTGAAGCATCACATTGACAAGATTCGCAAGGACTACAAGAAGAATATGAAGAGCGAGTTGATGGTGGAGAGACAGAAAGCCACGGCCGTCTACTTGATAGACCAGTTTGCCCTTCGTGCTGGTAATGAAAAGGGTGAGGACGAAGCGGAAACAGTTGGCTGTTGCTCTTTGAAGTACGAGAACGTCACGCTCAAGCCACCAAACAAGGTTATCTTCGACTTCCTGGGTAAAGACAGCATCCGATTTTATGATGAAGTCGAGGTCGATGCCCAGGTCTTCAAAAACCTGAAGATCTTCAAGAAAAGTCCTAAGAAGGAAGGCGATGAGATCTTCGATCGGTTAACGGTAGGTTGCCTTGCCTGCGTTTATTAAAATACTTGCTGACATCCACATTCTGTAGACATCTGCACTCAACAAGCACCTTTCGAACTATATGCAGGGCTTGACGGCGAAGGTTTTCCGTACCTACAACGCTTCACACACGATGAGTACACTGCTCAAAGAGATGAAAGCGACTGGCAACATTGCAGAAAAGGTCAAGGCGTACAACGATGCCAACCGTCAAGTGGCCATTCTCTGTAACCACAAGCGAACTGTGACCGCGTCTCACGCTAATCAAATGGAGAAGATGGGTGAGAGGGTAAGTATCACATACACGATCTAGACCTTAGCCTCCGAGAATGCTAATGATTTCCACTTCCACTGCGCAGATCAAAGGTCTCCGTTACCAAAGATGGCGCCTCAAGCAACAGATGCTTGATCTGGAACCTAGTCTTAAGAAAAAGAAGGGGGCTAAATTCTTCGAATTGGATGAGGATATTGATATGGAGTGGGTCAAGGAGCATCAGGTTTTCTTACTCGAAGAGCAACGACAGAAGATACAGAAGAAGTTCGACAAGGATAACGAGAAGCTTGCGGCAGAAGGGGAGAAGGAAATGAAGGCCAAGGAACTTGAAAATCGGCTGGAAGTAGTCAAGGACATGGAGAAGAAGTTCAACAAAGAAAACAAGACAGGAAAAGTGGAAGCTGAAGGCAAAGGCCCCACAGTCGACAAGCTTGAAAATGCCATCCAGAAGCTTGAACAGCGTATTGAGACCATGGAATTGCAGGCTCAGGACAAGGAAGATAACAAAGAAGTGGCCCTCGGAACGTCCAAAATTGTAAGTATCCCCTGCCCCTGGGTCGCATCAATAGGCTGTCTAACAACGTGCAGAACTATATCGACCCTCGTCTCACGGTTGTTTTCAGCAAGAAGTTCAACGTCCCAATCGAGAAGTTTTTCTCCAAGTCGTTGCGTGAGAAGTTCGAGTGGGCTATCAAGTCTGTTGAGGAGGATTGGGAGTTCTAGATTATTCCTTCCTCAGCAGAACCCACGAAGTGCGAATTTTGAAAATTTTACACGGCACTGCATCTCATTACTCCCGTGTCCTTGTTATTTTTAGTTGTTTCTATTCCCTTCTCAGCCACCCTTGTGGCAATAGAAGGGCTGTGATATATGTCCCATATTCTGGTTTCGATATCTCCTTTTATCTTTCTGATGTTAATTTCCAAGGCAAATTCGCTTTTTTGGAATACGCTTGCAAAAGCCACAAACATCTGTGGTATACTTACTTTTATCATCGCTTCGCTCTGTTGTATGTACAGCATTTCTTCAGACTCGCCAACAAGAAAAGAACAAAGAGAAACAGAAGACAGGAAAAAGAAAAGAGGAAGGAAGCACTACCATATACCAAGCAATACACAGGCCTGCAGACCTGGAAACTCATCAAGATGGATAGAGCTTAGCAGCGACTTCTGCAGAATACAATATTGTATATTCTTGTCATCCTGCGCACACCACCAAGCCAATAGTAACCACAACGATTTAAAAACTAGAACATTGCCAAACCCCTGGGATTCAGCAATCGAAACAGTGCGACTTAAGTCTCTTAATGCTAGACCTTGACACGAGTGACCTCCCCCCCCCCCCCCCATATCATATGCCTTTTGCTTTAGGAAGAAAAGAAAAGAAAAAAAAAAAGGCTCCAATAAAAGGAATTATTATGTAGCAGCTTAGCCAGATTTCACCCATCCACTTCCTGTGTGAATCAAGCTATATCCCTCCCACTTGGATAATTCGATAGCCGGGTCAATATTCGAACATAGTGTATCAAGGGTATTAATATATTAAATCTAAATTAATCTATGCTAATCATCACTCGGCTAATGATAAATAAATACCGTACCGATAGTTACCCATGAACCGTAGATTTTATTACAGATCTACTCCGGAAGCCTAATGGAATTGAAATATAGCTATAATACTCTAGACTATTATCAGTCCACTTTATACTCCGCATCTATAAATACGATGTTGGATATGCATTTTCAGAGAGAGAATACTAGTAGTTAGTATTGACTGGGATTCTCTAGGACTCGGTCATCAGGAAGGAAAGTCCCGCCCGACGCTGAGTTTAAGCTAGAGGCGAGAGACTATGTACTCCGTAGAGATAGAATGATGCCCACTGCTCTCTCACGCTTCGCGGGATTACGAGGCGAACGGGGCCACATTACCCTGGGTCACACGGTTCACGGAGGAATTGCTATTCTCATCTGGTCGGTCGATAAGATAAACTTGAAACGACCGCAGCCCGTAGCCAAAACACTAGCTGGATGCTCAACAGGAGGGCTTGTGGAGAGTTCCATTCTTAAGACTAACCCAACTCATGGTATCGGTACAGGAGAGTATAGTAGAGTATAGTTTGTGAAGGTAGTAAATATGGAGGAAAGTGGTCTAGAAGAGTAGTTTCAAGATCCTGTTGGCAACATGTATTTCCAACACAGAATAATAAAAAACAGAGCCGCGAAGGCAAAGCTCAAGTCAGTCACATGCAAGCGGTGCAGGAGTCTAAAGGGTGCCCATGATCAGAAAAAAAAAAGATATTTAACATAATACAAGCATCTCAGAAAACTAGCTGGAACATACCGGCGCTCGATAACAGATCCTGATTGGACCAAAGAAAGGATATTATAGATTACAAGTAGAGCGGTGACCATACATAGTACAGGACAACATTTGGCGGCTCGAGGTGGATGATTAACAGGTGGTCTATGCGCTCGAATTTTCAGATAGTGTGATTTATTCCAATGCAGATATCCGTCGTCAGTGCAGGCGAAGGTACAACAGCGGTCGTGAATGGGTCGTCATTATTGAATGCCATCATACTTTTGTGACTTTAGGCCAAGGTTGGTCAAAGCGAAGAGGTATTGAAGACTGGGCAGTGAGAGCTTCATGGTGTACGATGGGCCTATGGCCACCAGCCCATCCGTTTGTAGCTCTCTACCATATCCCGCACGCCGTCCGCATCGAAGCGTTCCCGAGTGGGTCTCCAGCCGGTTGTTTTCTCAAAAAGGGTGCCGTCAAGGGACATGTCTTGGTCCTTGAATACGTCCCTCTCTAGGAACGGGCTGATCGGGCCTGGCCGTTCAATCTTTTTCAGTTCCATCAATTCCGCCCAGACCTGCAGGCATTCCTCGTTCATGTCGTCTATCACATCGTCAAGGTTGAGCTTGGCAAACTGCGAGACCAGCGATCCCAGGAATGAGCACTTGAGACCAAATATAGTAGATAGCGCATCAGCAATGTCCTGCTGACGAGTATTGCCGTGGTCGACCACATTGAAGGCAGTGGGGGCCGAGCCGTCCGTCGGAGCGGTTGCCCTCCACTCGGCAGACTTCCACAGGGCACTGGCTGCATCTTTGACGTAAAGGGTGTTCATCTTGACGTCTCCGGTATAAAGAAGCTCTAGGTCCTTCTCCATTTCAAGATGTACTCGTGCGAGGCATACTCCCATGGCGAAAAAGCCCGAGCAATATTCTCCGTAGACATGTGGCAGGCGTAATAAGCAGTAGTTGAGGCCTGGGACTTTGCTAATTTCGTCGCTAGCTTTCATCTTCCACTTTGCCAGCTTATGCCATGGCTGGAGCTTGTCGTCCTCCTTCCGTGGCGATGACGCGGACTTATAAACGTGGGCGGTGGAGCATTCGACATAAGAACGGATTCCTCGACGGGCCACCTCACGAGCTAATGCCACGGTGAGATTGTAATTGCGAAGCTCATATACATCGTCGGGTTGTGAGTGCCTTGTCTCGCCTCCACAGTTGATTACGTAGTCAAATTGTTTGCCGTTGGCCCGATCGAAGACACGCGGGAAGTGCTCTAAATGGCAAGGCGGGGGTTGTCAGCAGGGGGCGTCATTGCTTGTTCGGGATTCCTAGAGTGCACTCACGTTCCCGACTAGCATCTGCTTGAACGAATTTATCTTTCGAGCAAGCCTCCTGGAATTCAGGGGCTAACCAAGCCAGTTGAGGAAGGACTTTGTCGACGAGTCTCACTTCCGATGCTAAGTTGTTTTCATGTATGTAAAGTGCCAGATGACGACCGATGAACCCTGCGAAACGCAAGACGTTTGGGTTAGCTCATGTACCCCCTTGCATCACCACGAGCAGCAGTATTATCCGTCGCATGTACATACCGAGTCCTCCAACAATCAGCACGGCTGGCTTTTCGCTCTGATCGCTCGCCATGGCAGTATGCGAGACGGGGACCGTATCAGGGCGCGAAGGTGGTAATGGAATACAATTTGCAGCTTTTTTCGGAGCAGGTATCGCCGGTTCTCAAACCCCACGCGCAAGCTTGAAGCAAACAAAGAATGCGGGGAGTCAGCGAAAAGGGGGAGGGGAATAAATGGTGGAAGTGTAACGGGAGAGGAAGTGCGATGAGGGGGAACCCAAAAGAGAGAGGGAGAGGGAGGGAGATAAGAGGCGCCGAGGAATAATATAGTGGGTTATAAACGTAAAATATGGAGAACAAAGAAGAGAGTTCTACCTTCACTATTTAAAATTAAAAAGAAGGACGGAGAAAGAAAAGCAAGACGGAAAGAAGCACAGATAATAATTAGAAAAAAGAAAAAAAAAATTTGGAGAGAAGCAGCAGGAGATGAGCAGGAGACAAAAGTGGTTTTGGGGCAACAACCAATTCGGAACTAACGACGCTTTGATGAATTGGGGCGTATCACCTGCTCGTCCTGTGACTGTAAAACTACTAGTAGTAAACTCCTCCCCAAACTACGAATGAAGGAGCCTCCCTCCTCTCTTCTCCGTTATTTTCCCATCCAATGAGACTCGCTGTTGGAGTTATTTCCATTATCAATAAGCGTATTGTCATTCACTCTAGTATATCGCTCGTGCGCTGCTTTAATTGAACCCCAGTCCAGAGTGCTTTCTCCACGACCATTTCCCTATACTGGCAAAACTTCAATTTCTGAGATCATGTGATCACCCCCATCCAGTCCTGAAAGAAACCGAAGAAAAACCTACGATGTTTTGCAGCTCATACTAGCATGGGACCCCCGTTTGATATGCGAGAATAGCCGAACCATCAGAATCTATATGATCACCCGCGTTGCGGCTGATGACGCTGGACCAACGGAAAAAAGGAGGGACTATCCAAGGTTTCCAATCCTCCAAACCGAGCAAATTCCGTTAGTCTGCGTCTAGAAATTTCGCCAGTAGGGTGGGTTGGGACTTTTCTCGGGAGGGCAAATTTAGAGCCCTCCAAGACGGGGGGCGGAACAAAGGTGATTCATCATTCCTTCCCCTGCCAAGTCGCGCGTTGTGGACATCTTCCGTTCTTCAGGGACGCCGTTCGATCATAGTCCCGCGTCTAAGTGGGTAAAGAGAGGAGGTGAGAAACGAGAGGGGAGCGGACAAAGGGAGGTAGGGAAGGAAACAAGAAAAAGTGGAAAGTTAAGTGGACAGATAGGAAAAAAAAAGTTCAAAGGACAAAAAAAAGAGTTTTTCGGTTCAACCGGCACAAATACCAATGATGATCAACCCTTCCATATCGGAACATTTAAGAAAACTTCGCTCATCGACAGGGAGAGAAAAGGCCTCCCTTGAAGTATGATCATCACAGGGAGTGAAATTGGATCGACAGCTCATTTCCTATATGATACAAAGTGACCAGGATCAGTGGATATCGTTATGGGGTATGAGAGATAAGACACTCCATATATTATTATGTTCTACTATTATTATGCGCGTCCCGAGGGAAGAAAAAAGAAAGTGATCGCACTGCGGCAGAGAGAATTCGGGGGAAATGTCTCACCCAATATCTCGGGGTGGAAGGGAACCGATTACGGCAACCATTGGTCTCTTAAATCGAAGGCTTAAGGGAAAATCGCATACCAGATCGGGTACAGGGAATCAGAATTCCAAATGGTGTTCTTAATAGCTCTATTAAAGGGGGAAAGGCGCTCCCCTTGAAATCGGCTCGGTCCATAGCGATGACCAAATACCGATAAAGACAATAGACATACACAGGAAGTGATTTCTTACGCCTGTACGTCGTATTCCATAGGCTGTGGGAATTAAAGGGCAACCTTGACGTCAGTTTATTACGACTTGATTATTCTCCGGCCTAATAATTACCCCAGCCGGGATTTGCGTCTGGTTCCATGGGCCAGAGGATGATCTGCCCATGGTTCGTGCAGTGACTGTATAGCTACCAAGCCTTCTGTAGTTCTTGCGCTAGTGTTGTCTTCCATTGAACTGCCTATGCTGAAAGGTTGTAGCGTGCCCAAATAAAAACCTTCTGTGATTGTTTTCTCCGTCTCATAAGCCCCTCTGTTATTCCTATTATCTCCCAGAATCGTCAAAAATTACTGCAACTTCACTTAGCAAACTTCAACCAACGAACAAAAAGCCAATAGCAAATAGCAAATCAACCAACGTGAAGCATCACTTTAATTCTGAACTGCTTAACTGAACCACCATCCAGATTAAGCTCCTTGGACTTCCAGGCCTTCTGTAGTTCCTGAAGGACAATAGTTAGGTCGTGATCGACCCCCTGGCGGACACGAATTTCAAATTCCGACCATTCAAACTTGACGGAAGCTGCAAGGACCAGTTGCCCAGTCTGCCAGTCCGAGTTTTCAGTCAAGATCTGTCTGGATGGACTCCACTCATCCACTCTGCATTCAGCCGCCATGTGCCCCAAGAACGAAGATGCAGACGGGAAATTCTGAAAAGACACCCAGACAGGAGCCATTCCTTCTTGGTTCGAAGCCTCCACCAAGAACTTGGTATCATTCGGGTAGTTTCCCTCTTGATTACTCGCTTTTTCGGCAGTTGCGCCTGTCTTATCACCAGCATTGGTCCAATCCGCTTCCAGGCTGGTTGGTTCGGGAGGAACGTTACCTTTGTTCTCCTTGCCATGACCCCAGATGGAACTAAACGGGCGTATACCACTCGGTGCTGAGATTCTAGGCTTTTGGCTAGGGGGTTCTGAGGCGTCCATGCCCCAATCTGTTGTCTTACGTCTGTCGGATGCCCCTCTCTTGAGTTTATCTCCATCATTTGTGTGGTCCACTGCAGATCTGAAAACCTCCGGGCTTGAAGTTGATGTAGCATAGGGAGAATTCCCCCAGGCTGGTGGCACGGAAGCAGAAGTACGTCGAGTGGGCGTACTCAGCTATATATCCCCCATAAATGTCAGGTATATGTGGACAAGAAGAGGTGTTTCGCTACTGACCTCCATCGAGCCCGGCTTCTCTTTGTTCCTCATAGCACTGGTTGCCTTTCTTTCAAGCAAGAGAGCAACCGTCCGAATGATTCTGTGGATTAAACAGTAAGCATAAATAACGAGGCTAGACAAGGGAATCTCGGGCAGACTTACTCATCTTTCCGTTCTGGGTAGGTACAGAGAGATTCGGGCTCTTCAAAAGCCTCTGGTAGCAGGTAACTCTTGCGGGTTTCGGCGCCCCAGTATGTCATGCCGTACTTTTCCACAAATGTTTCAGCACATGAGCGCCTCTTGGACTCGAAGGATTGAAGCTCGTTCCAGCTGTACTTGGTGATCTGGACATGTTCGCGTAGGCGGTTTATGAACGCGGTGTGATAATCAAACTTCAAGTCCAGGAACGTAGTAAACTTTCGGTCGCGACACTTAGCGTTCAGACGACCTTCATCCAGATCACACGTCATGGGATGTGGCTCCATGGTCAGCATTTGGAACTCAGAAACAGGAGATAGAACAGAGTTGCTGCCTCCTGTGATTCCTAGCCCCGGAGGTGAGAGACACCAGGTAATGGGACACTGATGTAGACGCGCATACCATGTGCGGGGGAAGAAGAGTCATAGTATCTTAGGTAACGTAACAGCGGATGTAAAGTAAGAGGGGGGAGCTGGAGTGAATGATTCCATGCTTGAGGGCGTTGTGTTGCTATGGGAGATCAGCCAATAACAGAAAGAGCCTATTCAATCCATACTAGTATCTTCATGTCCCTTCGATTCCACTGGTCGGAACATCAAACTACTAGCACCAGTACTACTACTAGTAGTAGACAACTGAATTTCAAGTGCAGAACAAACTAAAAAGGCCCTACACCGCATTGAAGATGGCGTTGAGAAAACCAACAGACAGCTTGTCGGGAGAGGTAGAGCTAGTGTATGCCTTTGATACTGCATATAGTAAGTTCGAAAGCATCCAGAGGGAGAACCACTACGAAGCAAAGGAGGTACAGCAGTGTATATGAATCAGAACACCAATTGCGACTCGTTTTATAAAGCCAGTAATGTGCTTATATAGTCATCTCATCATTAATAGTCAAAGTAGAATAACAGCACAATCTTCAGAAAAGGAATCTTGAGTGAACTTCTCTAAACATCTTCATAAGAGACCCAGACCTAGAAGCACGAACGTGGAACTGTTCATACAACTTGGCGTTTGTATCAATGGGCGGGTCACTGAAGTGTAGCATTTGTGCTCTGCTGTCACTCAGCACCGAGACATTTCAAAGAGTTCCTGAGTTCCTTGATAGCTGTGTTGACATCATCGAATGTCAGGGCCGACACGGCCCAACGAGCGTGCTTCTGGGCAAGAGCAATGGAGTTATCATCAACTGCCTGTGAATTGGCATAGCTAGATGAGGGTGCTGTAGACGTTATATGTGTAGGTGCATGAACAGGTTGGGGTGCTGGGCGTGGTACCACAGGAGTTGCTGCTGGTGGGGATTGCGCAGGTTGGTGAGGTGTGGCACTAGGTTGACCATAGAAAGAACTGGGATCGCCAGAGGCAGCTGGTGAGCTCGGAGGAGACATTTTCGATGGTGGAGGAAAGGACTGAAAAGCGTCAGAAGCCCCTGAAGATTGATGGGTGCCAACACGTGTAGGCGTATCTGGAAGGTTAGGGACTGAGGTCGTAGATGACGTGAGTGTCGCAGGTGCTGAGGGGAGGTTCAGCGGTGCACCTTGCTCCGTGTCAACATCCATATCTTGAGCTGGGCTACGTGCGACATCATGCGATGGAGTAGGTGCTTCGGTGAAACCAGTTGGAGGCTGTGGTAAGGACGGAGATGGTCCAGAAGGATGCGTAAAACCCTCGGGGACGTCTTCCACAGACGGCTGTCTTGATTGTGTCGGCAGCGATCCAACAATTGCCTGGACCTCAGGGTCATCATTCTTCACATCCAAGTCATCTCTCCCTGTTTCCTCTTCCTCTTTCATAACTGGGTTCGACTCATTCGGGTCCTCGCCGGCCCTGATTGCCTTCGCAATCCTAACCGCATGATATTTGGCGAACTTGATTTTTGCAGCCGTCTCCGGCTCAAGAGGATTCCATATCTGGCATAGTTCAAGAAACGTGGCGGCTGCTTGGAACGTATCAGCAGTTTGTCTGCAATAAATTAGTTAATTCTTGTTTTTCTCGAAAGGCAGGGGAAAGGCAACGAACTTCGTCACCTTGTTGGCCCTCGTGGTTGCCTCTGCACGCCCAAAGATCTCCAAACCAAATTGCTCCACGTACGCATTTGCCGCAACGGCGTCCGTCACCGTATCGTTGTCGGGATTCTCATTTTTAAACTTAGAACGTCGAGATATTAGTCTCTAGTCAACATCGGGGGTTGATCGGGCATAGCTTGGTGTACTTTTTCCAGCTTATCCACAAGCTCTGTCGTGTATAGCTTCACTTCATCGTCAGAGGTATGTAGACCTCTCTCAATGATCTGGTTGACAATCCAGAAGTTGCCTGTGATCAGCAGAGGCCGCTTATCAGCTCGTAGTCCGCACCGGGCATAATCATACAGCACTCACACCAATAGGCGACCACGGGCTTTACACGTTCAAGCTGAGCTGCTCTGACGGCAAAGCGCCCAATATCCGCAGACTTCAGAGCAGCGGGAATGGTACTCGCCATGGAGGCTGCAAAAATAATGATTTATTCGGGGAAAGAGTTTCAATTGTTAAAGGTGGGGAGGCACAATGCACAATGCAAGCGGGATGACGTTGAAAGCTCTCGGAGGGGAATTCGGACCCCCGAGCCGAGGACTGAATTTATGCGGAGTAAAGCAAGCTAACTCGATTTTGGCGGTTTACGACAAACCGTCAGCCCTGAGGTTGCCAGCCCTGAGGTTGCTCTCGGAAATCAAAACCTATGTACCTTTTTTGACTTAGTACTACTAGTAATTAACAAGACCTGTATATTAACTTTTATTTTGGATTTTGGATTTGATTTTTTTTTTCTAGCATAGTAAAAAGGATACAACAGAAAAATGTCAAGTCTATCATCGTTTCCGCTCTTCTACTCTAACATGCTATTGAATATGACGATCCAAGAAGCTCAACCAAGAGCATTTAGAGCTTCTGTAGGATCGGATATCAGGCATCTTCAAGCATCCACTCCCCAATTTCAACCCTCTCTTCAGCCAAAGCTTCCACCTCAAAGTGGTCCTCGACCTGCCCTCCAGGACCTCCAATCCTCTCGATGACAATCCATATGCCACCACTCTCCTCTAGCCCTGGCTGCAAGTCAAAGTCCTCAACACGTACCCCCGATATGGCGTCACTGTGCGTTCCATCTTCCGAAGTCGCCAGAATTTGTTTATATGGTCCTTGCCCGAGCTCCACTGTCATTAACACGGGTGAAGGCCCAACAGGATGGCTTCCAATGACGGATTGCCTACTTCGGGTAATGAGCTTGATCCTCGTAAGCCGTGGCACTTGCAGAGAAGCCAGCATTCGGTCTCTCCCCGGAGGCAGTATGCCAATATCTGAAATGACCGTTCGTCGTCCTGCGGCCTCCGGTGGAAGCAGGCTCGCCTTGCAAGGAACTAATGAGGATATCCAGAGCGCGAATCGGCCAAGTTGATCCGATGCGAATGTGGAACAGACGATCGTATATGAGCCCGGTTCCAGAGCCGTCTTTTCCACAAGGGAGCCACCACGGCGATAGTCACCACTATCAGCGATAATGTCGCGGCTGCGTACACGCGACACACGACTTCCATTAGACCAGAATAATTTAACATGGGTTGCAAGTTCAGTGTCCGGGCATTCTAGGAGAAGTGAGATGTCTGTGACATTTTCTATCTCCAGCCTAAATTGAGGATTGAGCGGATAACGGGGAGATTCGGCATTCCCGCCTGCTGTGGAAGGTGTCCAAGAACCTTGAATCTTGCTCATGCACATGTATTTGTCTTGGGCTTTTGCCATCCGTACAGGGGATGTAGAAAAGGCAGACAAAGTAAAGTTTTGATTCAACGATGGCAGTGATTGCTCGGAGACCACGACTGTATAAGTTGTTCTGGGGGGCATCTCTAACCTCATGAGCGTATTAGGAGAATCCACATAGGGGCCACGATGTAGAGCCCCGTCACTCAAAGAGACCCGTTTGCCATCTGCGTTAAAAACATATATGCTTATAAAAGCCGACTCTTCATTTGCTTGGTATTCATCAAGGGGTCGTTCTGGCTGCCCAGTTGTTCTGAAATGCTTGCCCAGCAGTAACCAGACAATCCCACCGCTCTGGGTTGACACTGCAAACTGCGGGTTATTCACAAAGCAGCCGGCTACGCCTCTCCCGTTGTTGAGATCCCACGTAAAGTGGACGTCTTCGCGGTATTTGAAAATCTCAGGGTTCCAATTCAGATAGAGGTTTTCAAAATGCTGAAGCAGCTTTTCGCAATCCATCCAGAAGGTACCCGGCTCAAATGAAGGTGGGTTATTGGGTAAATCCTGGGATGCAGAGAGGCTTCCATTGTCTCCGGAAGCAGTATCTGCTCCAGCCCAAGGGTTTTTCACGAGTAATTGACGGCGCCCTTTAGATTCCTTCATATCCAGTATGGCATAGTCATGCTCACTCACGAGACCTAGCTCTCTTTGTTCCCTCTCGGTGAGTTCACCGGTACCTATAGTCAAGAGAACATCTCCTTGGTGAAACGATCTGTAAAGTCGCTTCCAAAGCTGGTCGCCAGTCACGTCGTCATTATGGAGAAAAACTTGCTCGGGGATCCAACCTGTCAGTACCCAGAGATCTGTCCCGGAGTTGCTCCCAGGAAAATCATAGCCTCCGCGCAATTTCAAGTACGCCTTCTCTACTAGCGCAGGCCATAGGAAATGGGGATTTTTCCGGTCGATCACATGGAGTGATCTTGACGATTTAGACGATGGTAACCGGTCGTCAATGACGACTTTTCGAAAGCACCCATTGAAATAAAAGCGAAATATATACTTGCCTGACGGTGAAGGCTGAGGGCTCCCCCGGCTAGGGTATATCACTGGAAGAAAATGCTGCAACCTATCAGTCACAGCGGATCAGCTGGAAAGGGTCAGCCTGCTTACAATACACTGGCCCCGTTCTAACATTGATGTAGTAGCACAAAGGCTAGCAACGACAGAACAGTCCGTTAGCATATCCTGGACTAGATCTGTTTTCCCTGGAACAGACATCACAGGAACCACTCCAGTGTACACATCTTCCGTGTATTTCGAGAGAAGCTCGGAAGGTCGTTTCCAGCCATCAAAAACTTTCCTCTGAGGATAAGAAAGATGAAGATCGGGTTTGTCGCTGATATCAGTTAGAATATCCAGCAGCCATCTGAGTATACATGCAGCATTGACAAGCCAGATCACCAGAACTTACGTAAACGGGGATTCACCATCCTCTCGTTTGAAGTCGTCAGAGCCTGGGGCGATGGACCATGGAGGGAATATGAAGCCATTCAACTTGGCTCCCTCTAGAAGAATGATCTCCTCCCGAGTGGTGAGCTTACGAGTAGATACGGGCAACCGTGGCTCCGGGACAGTTCGGTCATGGAGACGGGCGGCAGCTTGCCAGTCCTTGGATTCTTTGATCTTTTCCGCTCTTGTGAGCCATTCTTTACATTTTGCATCCAATTCATGTTTGTCTTTCTGGACGGATGCCAGTTTCAATGCTTTCATATAGTGCTCAGCAGCATCAATGGCAGCTTCTAAAGCTTGCCTTTGAGAAGTGGCAGACGATACATCCCGCTCGGCTTTCTAGCCAGTGGTCAGTATCGTGGTAAAACAACTAAGGTACAGCACTAAAAAATCATAAAAGGGAAGGAAAAGAAAGAAGAAAAGAAAAAAGGTCAAGTACCAGTGCCTGAGTAATAAAGGACTTCTGGGTTGCGGCGTTCGGTCTAGACATACTGGCACGCGGGGCAATAGTTTGATGAGCGCCTGGGATCTTCAAGCACCGTGACACTCCGAGATCTTCCCCGCGATAGGCATAACAGTTCAACTAGCGTCTATCCGACTAGACAGGACAGTCAGACACCTTGCTTGTGACCCGTCCGAAGGGCCCCGTGAAATTTCCGAAGGAGCGACATCCGAGGTCGATCTCACTTCCTTTGTCAAGTTTTATCAGGGCCCAATCAAGGCTCTGATGATTATCGCGAATGGCAATCAATTGTTATTCATGAACTTAATTTAGTCTCAATTCACTCGCAGTGGAATGAGGTCAAAACAACCAAAGTATGCTTGCTGGATCATTCACTAGCGTGTCGGTGGGGAGGAACGGGAGTTCAAAGGTCGGTGTCAGTTCCAGAAATTGGCCTCCAAATGAACCTCGGCTCATTTCGTCATGCGCAATCCAGAGCACCGAGGTGCAACTACCCTGGCCCTGCCGACTCTATCCTTCCCGCATTTTACGTTCAGAATGCCGGGACTGTGTGATCAGTCTTGAGGTTCTTCTTTTTTTTTCTTTTCTGGTTTTCTTCTTCTATCCTTGCTTAAGCTCTTCCCCTCACTCTTGCTGCTTGAGAGCTGGGGTCTTTTCACCTTACTCGGCATTCAACTTTTCTATCAGTCGATTCGGTAAGTCTTCAGGCCGAACGCTAAACCCCCGAAATCGCACAGAGCCCTACCTCATTCGCCGGTCTTGGTTCTACCAGTATCTCTGCTTTTAAACTACTAGTATTCTTTCTGACGGAATTGGCAGAGGTAGTTTAGCTCATCCTGCATAATGGCCGGCCAATCGAAACCCGCGCTCTCCCCTTGGGGTAGCGCTGTCGCAGGTGCAACTGGTGCCGTTCTCGCCAATGCCATCGTCTATCCACTGGACCTGTGCGTACATAGCCTTGCCAGTTAGGCTAGAGGTGTGAATACAACCTATGAATACAAACTGACTCGTTTCTGATCTTTAGTGTCAAAACCAAACTTCAAGTCCAAGTGAAGAACACACCTGAATCGAAAAGCGGAGATGCAGAACATTACGAGTCGACCCTAGATGCCATCAACAAAATCATGGAAAAAGAGGGGATTGAAGGGTTATATTCCGGGATGGTTGGTTCTTTGCTTGGTGTTGCTTCAACCAACTTTGCGTACTTCTACTGGTACAGCGTGGTTAGAAGCCTTTATATGGCATCGAAGAGCGTATCTAAGCCACCGGGAACCGCTATGGAGCTTACCCTTGGTGCTGTGTCGGGGGCTATCGCTCAGATCTTCACTATTCCAGTTGCTGTTATCACAACCAGACAGCAGACACAGCCAAAGAGCGAGAAGAAGGGTCTGATCGAGACTGGTAAGGAGGTTGTCAATAGCGAAGATGGCTGGTCGGGTCTATGGAGAGGTCTCAAGGCCAGTTTGATACTGGTTGTCAACCCGGCAATTACCTACGGTGCCTATCAACGTCTGAAGGAGGTACTTTTCAAAGGAAGGAACAATCTGAAGCCCTGGGAGGCTTTCCGTAAGTAGTGTCAAGGCTTTAATCCCTTCATACGAAACTAATTAATACCGCAGTCCTGGGTGCTCTTTCCAAGGCAATGGCCACAATTGCAACCCAGCCATTGATCGTGGCCAAGGTTGGCCTTCAGTCGCGGCCACCCCCTGGTCGCGAAGGCAAGCCCTTCAAGACCTTTGGTGAGGTTATGCGATATATCATTCAGAATGAGGGCGCGCTGTCCCTCTTTAAGGGTATTGGGCCTCAGATCTTGAAGGGTCTGTTGGTGCAGGGCTTGTTGATGATGACAAAAGAGAGGTATGTGCCGCATTCGGTAGCTGGATGTGTACTGGGGCATGAGCTAACGCCTTGAAGGATGGAACTCATTTTCATCGTTCTTTTCGCATATTTGAAGAATCTTAGACAGCAGAAACTAAAGAAGGTCGTCGATACTGCTGCAGCTAACGCTAAAACCAGCCTTCCGGTGACCTTGAAATAGACGTCGTTCTCACTTTCCTTCCATTATATACCAACTAGCCGGTCTTTTTTGTTCTTGTCAATTATCTTCTATACGGCGTGCGGGTTCCGGATCTGTCAATTTTTCCTACTTCTTATGATTACTAGGCATAGTTTTTTCTGTATCTTTGCCAACTATGATGTATAGAACATGTCCTACAGGATGGACATAATCACAAGATAGATCTGCCGAATGCAAATCATCTGAAAGACAGCAAACGCGGGCGAGTGGTATACATAGTGGAGACGGACCGTCTGATATCCAGATTGACACGAATACTGAGCATGGGCAACTATATAGGCACATTGAAAAACATGAATCCTTGCATTCGGCAATTGATCGATTTTTCCAAAAGAAAAACTCCCCGAAAATAATTTCTTCATGGTTGTACGGAGTAGTGAACATATATTTATATAGTATACCCTAATTCCACCCGACCGCCCGGCTAGCCTTAAATAAATACATTCCCTCGGCAACAACCATGTTATCTCCGGAGTAGCGGTCACAATTACATTTCCACCATTCCACCTCCAACGCAGCTCATCCGCCAAACACCAATTACGAGGGGCATGAGCCGTCATGCGATGGCCGCCATGGGCTTCCGAATCGCAAGCCCGAGAACAACAAGATGAACAAAACAAAAAGAACTGGGACAAATCCCTCAATGCGATCGACTGGGCT
The DNA here is from genome assembly GCF_001792695.1 of Aspergillus bombycis. Classification (NCBI taxonomy): domain Eukaryota; kingdom Fungi; phylum Ascomycota; class Eurotiomycetes; order Eurotiales; family Aspergillaceae; genus Aspergillus; species Aspergillus bombycis. The sequence goes on along the minus strand of NW_019170043.1, from coordinate 197,385 downwards.
GCATTTACCGAACCCAGGACTCTAATTCCCACCCTGATCCTCACGACAGGAATCGTCGGCGCACTACAGATCCACCGCCGATATCTGCGTCGTTTCCCCGATGCCGTTAGCATTTCACCATCGTACTTCCGGAAGAGGACCATCCTGGGCCAAGTGACGAGTGTCGGCGACGGCGATGGTTTCAGGCTATACCACACACCTGGAGGAAGACTAGCGGGATGGGGTTGGTTGCCCTGGAAGAGAGTTCCCACCGCTAAGAAGGACCTAAGGGATAAAACGGTGCGGTGATAGTATTTTGCTTATTTTTTTTTATATCTCGGATAAGAGGTCTAATGGGTTATGTTTAGATCTCCGTTCGCTTAGCTGGTGTGGATGCGCCGGAACTCGCGCATTTCGGTCGCCCGGAGCAGCCTTATGCTCGAGAAGCTCATGAATGGTTGACGTCGTACGTTCTTAATCGCCGTGTTCGGGTCTTAGTGCATCGTCAGGACCAGTATCAGCGTGTGGTGGCCTCTGCGTATGTGCGACGGGGCCTCGATTTCCCGATTCCTTTTCGTCGTCGTGATGTGTCGTATGAGATGTTGACGCGGGGATTGGCTACTGTGTATGAGGCGAAGGCGGGTTCGGAATTTGGCGGCCCTGAGCTGGAACGGAAGTATAGAGAGGCGGAAGCGATAGCAAAGCAGAAGGGTACGGGCCTGTGGAAGGGTTATCGTCGCAATCGCAAAGGGTGGGAGAGTCCGCGTGAGTACAAGACTCGTATGGGATTAGAGGAGTCACAGGGTAAGGGCGATTAAGAAAGAGGACGGACCAAGCTGTGTATATTAGAAGGTATGTGCCCGTATGTTTATTCTGTACATTCGATAGCGATTTATTCTTATGACTGGACGGTTGATATCTACGGTTACGACCGACACGGTGACGCACTTAGAAAAGCATAGGCTATGGCAGGGCCAATCTAAGAATTGCATTTTCTTTTCTTTCGATCATGCTAGCATTATTAGGTGTATCTTAACACAAACAGCATGGCCTCCTCAACGGGAGGTACATAACTATCTCGCATCATAGCCCTTGACAGGTCGTAGAAACGTTTGACGCCAAACAGAACATCGTAAAAATAGAAGTACAGGGAGGTATCGAACGGTGGTATATTCAAATACAAGGAAATATTAGCAAAACCTCTTTTCTACCTCCGCGAAAAGCTGTGGGCTAATCTCATCACTAGTGTTGCCCTCAACACGCCATAGGCAGCCCTTGCGCTCGTAATGTTGGAGCAAGGGCTCGCTGGTTTCTTCGAATTTGCGAAGTCGTTGCTTCCATGTGTCAATCGAGTCGTCTTCTCTCTGAGTCAGAGGTTCCCCAGTAATATCGTCCTGTCCAGGAACCTTGGGGGCGTTGAAATCGGTGTTGTATACCCTTCCGGACGGCTCGTGGACCCAGCGAGATGCTATCCGGGAGAGAATGATGGATGGAGGTGTGACAAGTTGGACAACGAAATTGATAGGGACAAGTGTTTCTAAGCTGGAAGCCTGAGTAGCGGTGCGCGGGAAACCGTCAAGGATAAATGAGGCGTTGGAGGAGATCGATGCGTTCGACGATGTTGAGAGCCAGCCCTTCGATTTGAATTCGGAAGATATAAGCTCGAGGATTAATGAATCGGGGACGAGGTTTCCTGCCTGCATTGCAGCCTCTGCTTTGAGTCCTGCCAGCAATTATTAGGCACAGTGTCTAAAGCGCACATGATCTTGCCTGCTTACCCAATGGTGACTTCTTCCGGACATTTTCTCGTAAGAGGTCTCCGGAACTTATCGAGGCCAGTTGCGGAAACTTGGCAAGAAGCCTTTCTGTTTGGGTGCCCTTTCCAACGCCAGGGGCGCCGATGAGGATGATACGAGCAGCCTTACTGAGCTGCCTAATTGCGAGCGTCATTTCACCCTACTCTTTTGCGACTTGGAATGGCAATGTTTCTGGGATTTAGAGCACCGGGCTAAATGTTGAGCGGAGAGTGGAGAGTGGAGAGGTTGGTGAAGAGTGCGCGCGCTAGTTTAAAATCATTCCGACATTATTTCGGCAAATGTAGGAAGCAAGGAAGATATATTATGTATGTATGTTAAATTGGAGGGGATGATTTGCTTTGTGGACCTTTAGATCTGTACTCGGGATTATCTACTCAACAGTTCGGATTTTACATCAGGCCGGGGAAAGCCAACCCCACGGAATCTCGATGTTTTCCTGTTTAGGAAGTCGGTGAGCGGAGGGAGAGCCGGAGAGGGTTACGACTTAGTAGTACGCAGTAGTTGAAGGGACTCCGTAAAAGCAGACTTATCTCGAGTAATCGAACGTATATCAACGGTCTCAGAAGGCGCCTATTGCTTGCGCGACCGCGATAACCCGATCTATATACAACTGATTCACATGCATAACCCGGTGTTATGTCCGTGTGTCCCATGGGCCCTCCACTCAGTCCAATGCTTTCCCTCGGCTAGTGAAGGTAATCCACTTTACATCACGTGATATGAAGCGCGTGTAGATCGCGTGGCGCGTCGGGACCGTGTTTAGCCCGGACAGAGCATAGAAGCCTGGTTGTCAAGGAACGCTGTGTATACACCCTTGACTGATATAGGTCTTGCGACTGTGTGGGCTCAAAATGATTCGGCAAGATTTCCACAAGATCGATCCGAAGAGGAGAGCAACTCTCGACCATAAGAAAAAGCAATTTGCTACTCCAGTCTTCAAACAACAAGATTATCCGCACCGCTTAAACTTCTATGAGGTCCCACCAACGGCAGAGATTACTCTCGAGCAATTCGAGCAATGGGCTATTGATCGGTTGAGGAGTATGTGCGCTCTGCCTTCTGCTTATCTGTGTAAACATATTGACCGGTGCAGTCCTGGCCGAAATCGAGGCCTGTTCGTATAGAAACAAATCGCCCGCCGAGACAGAAGCACATATCACACCGCTCCTCCAGAAATATCTTCCACTATCCTCAAACACTTCTTCGTCGCTAGGTGCGGCCGATCAACGCTTGAAAAATGAACGACAAAAAGATCACTATTCGCATTTCATTCTTCGTTTGGCCTTCTCCGCCACAGAGGACCTCCGTCGGCGATTCGCACGAGCCGAGACCATGCTTTTCAGGTTCCGGTTCCAAAAAGATGATTCACGAGAGAGACGTGCTTTTATAGAGAGCCTCAATCTCGACTGGGAGCCTGTTAGTGATGAGGAGAGGCGTGAGCTTTCCGAGCATCTTGTGAATGCGACACCGGGGTTACGCCGTGTTGACGAAGAATCTTGGTATAAGGTTAATTGGGAGAGAGTTCCGGAGTTGGTGGAGAGACGGTCTGTCTTCTTATATAGAGGAAAAGCGTATGTACCAGGAAGGGAACAGTTGAGCATGATTATTGCTGAATTCACGGCTCGGTTAGAGCGTTCTTTGGAGGTATGTGCAACCCTGCGCCATGCTCAGAGCAAAACCATTGACTATGAATAGCTCACGAGTCGAGCCCTGCCACGTTTGGACGAAGATGATCGTCTCACGCCGATCTTGAATCACCTGTCTAAGAACTTTGGGAGTGCCGAATCCGTATACTCTGAGGGAGAAGGAGTTGTTGATGGCGCTCCCATCACTGCAAACAACATCGATCAGCTTTCCCAACATTTCCCACTCTGCATGCGCAGCCTACATATGTCACTGCGGAAGAACAACCATCTAAAGCATTACGGCCGACTTCAATATACCCTCTTTTTGAAAGGGATCGGCTTATCATTGGAGGAGTGTATCGTTTTCTGGCGTCAATCATTCAAAGGATTTACCGACGACGAATTCAATTCCCGGTACAAGTACAACATCCGTCACGCCTATGGCGATGTGGGCGGTGATGTCAACCGCAGAGGTCGCGGTTATCCTCCTTACTCATGCCAGAAGATCCTGGGTGACTCAAACCCAGGAGTTGGGCAGACACACGGCTGTCCTTATCGTCATTTCTCCGTTGACAACCTCATTGGGCTTCTTCAGTCCACTGGCATTAGTGACAGAGAATTACTGCGTGGGGTGCGGGAAGACGTGGAAAAGACTCGGTATCATATCGCTTGCAACAGGGTGTTCGAGTGGACGCACAAGGCAGAGATCAAGCGAGTAAAAGAGGACGGAACTTGGAATCAGACGGATCTGGACACCATTGTCCATCCTAACACATACTTCAAGCGCAGTTATCTCCTCAAGCAGGTGGGGAAAGCTTCAAGGAAAGCTTAAAAGCTTGTTAAATGCACTTTACGAATCTGTAGTCGCTTGACTTTTCACTTGCACACAGTTGTACATGAGGCGTTGATGGGTTCGGTTTATTGGACGTCACAGCCAGGCAGTCTTTTCCTTAGGTAGAAATCTACGTGTAAAACTAATCTGCATATTGTAATGCTGTCCTTCATTTTCCACCGCTTCCATGCCGATTAAATGGCTAAGGAGGGTCATGATGTGACCACAGCTGATTCCCAAATTATCCGAAAGGATCGGAACGACCTTTCAAATCCAGGTGCCCAGCAACGGGTCAGGTTACTCTTCACTCGATGCGAAAGAACAACTTCGTCATTGAAATGGACGGAAGCTGCCAAAAATTCAGACGTATCGGCGATATATAGATGAGAAAAAGAAAAGGAAGAAAAATTGGCTGCCGACGGATTTGACCGAAATTTAAAGCACACTAGTGCGGAAGTACGGTTGCGCATAGCCACCTAACATGCTGCAACCTGGCCTTATGGCAACAACACAGGTTCACACAACATACTCCTAGTCCCCGCATAAGTCTCCGGACAACAGCTGTTGGCGTTGCCCTTTTAGAGACCGGGTTATGGTACTGGATACTCTTTCACACTTTTAATTTGCTTAATCAACCGCATTTCTTTTTCCAATCTTGTTCTTTAGATACCCCTCTCATACGACGAAGCTACCGAGCCCCGTTGTTTGCCCGACAACATGGACTACGAAGCGTTAAAGGACCAATGGAGTGATGTCGAGGATCGCGATGGCATCAGACTGAGCTGGAACACGTTTCCAAGCTCACGCATGGTTGGTTTCGACGTCAGGCATCGCGAGATCCTTTTGACTAAGTAGTGCATAGGAAGCATCTCGGCTGGTCGTCCCCATTGGTGCTGTGTACACTCCGCTCAAAGACAAGCCAGACTCTCCTTTGCTGCAATATGAACCGGTGACCTGCAAAGCACCTTGCCGGGCCGTTTTGAATCCTTATGCGTAGGAGATGCACCCCAGCATACAATTTGTTTAGGGACTAACGACCAATAGCAACGTTGATGTCCGTGCCCGGATCTGGATATGTCCATTCTGTCTGATGCGCAACCCCCTTCCCCCTCATTACAAGGATATCACCGAGAGCACGATACCGCCAGAGCTTCACCCTCTAAGCACGACTATCGAGTACCAATTGGCACGCCCCGCCCCTACCCCTCCCATCTTCGTATACGTTGTCGATACTTGCCAGGAAGAGGACAGCTTGAAGGCTTTGAAGGATACTTTGGTGATGAGCTTGTCTCTGCTGCCAGCAAATGCGCTAGTGGGATTGATCACATATGGTACTATGGTATGAACCACGAATTTGGACGATGGGAGCAACGCGAGGATAGATTGTTGACCCTACCACAGGCTCAAGTCCACGAGCTAGGCTACACCGAATGCGCTAAATCATACGTGTTCCGAGGCAGCAAAGAATATGCCGCTAAGCAAGTCCAAGAGATGCTTGGTCTCCTTTCTGCTGGAGTGCGTCCGAACATGCCTCAACAACCGGCTCGCCCGCCTCTTGGTCCCGCCGCACGATTCCTTCTCCCTGTCCAGCAGGCTGAGTTCCAGATCACCAACGTTCTTGAGCAGCTTCAGCGTGACCCATGGCCCGTTGCGAACGACAAGCGACCTCTGAGATGCACGGGTGTTGCTCTTAGCGTTGCAGTTGGCCTGCTTGAGACCTCCTTCCAGAATGCCGGTGGCCGCATCATGGTTTTTACCAGCGGCCCGGCAACTGAGGGTCCAGGTCATGTTGTTGGACCCGAACTTAAGGAACCTATGCGTTCTCATCACGATATCGATCGGGATAACATCAAGTACTATAAGAAAGCCGTCAAGGTAAGCAATTTCCGCTATAATGAGGGATATTGGTATGCTGATAGGGATAGTTCTACGACACCATGGCTAAGCGAGCTGCCAATAATGGACATATTGTGGATGTCTTTGCGGGATGTCTCGACCAAGTTGGTCTTCTGGAGATGAAGAACCTTGTTAACTACACTGGTGGTCATATGCTCCTCACAGATAGCTTCACGTCCTCACAATTCAAGCAGTCCTTCGTCAGAATCTTCGACAAGGATGCTAATGACAACTTGCTGATGGGCTTCAACGCATCCCTCGAAGTGCTCACTACGAAGGAGCTCAAGGTCACAGGGCTTATTGGCCACGCGGTATCTCTGAACAAGAAATCGAGTTCCGTCGGTGAAACGGAGTGCGGTATTGGCAATACGTGTGCCTGGAAGATGTGCGGCATTGACCCTTCTTCGAGCTACGGTGTCTACTTTGAGATCGCAAACCAAGGCGGGCCTGCGGCAGTGCAGCCAGGTCCTCAGAGAGGAATGATGCAGTTCCTTACATACTACCAGCATTCGTCTGGTCACTACCACTTGCGGGTCACAACTGTCGCACGCAACTTGAGTGGGCCTGCTGGAGACCCTACTCTGGCACAATCTTTTGACCAGGAAGCCGCTGCAGTTCTGATGGCGCGTATTGCAGTATTCAAGGCAGAGGTCGACGATGGTCCCGATGTCCTCAGATGGGTTGACCGGATGCTCATCAGGCTCTGCTCCCGCTTTGCGGATTATAGAAAGGACGACCCAACATCATTCCGACTTGAGAAGAATTTCACGCTTTATCCTCAGTTCATGTTCCATCTCCGCAGAAGTCAGTTCTTGCAGTTCTTCAACAACTCCCCTGATGAGACAGCCTTTTACAGACACGTTCTAAACCATGAGGATGTCGGTGACTCCCTTGTCATGATTCAGCCGACCCTGGATTCATACTCCCTGGAACATGAAGGCAGCCAGCCTGTCCTTCTTGACTCGGCTTCCATCCAGCCTTCCCACATCCTTCTGCTTGATACTTTCTTCCATATCCTTATTTTCCACGGTGAAACCATCGCAGAATGGAGAAAGGCCGGCTATCAAGACCAAGAAGGCTATGAAAACCTGAAGGTCCTTCTTGAGCAACCCAAAGAGGACGCTAGAGTTCGTACCTCCCCATCAGGATCCAGTAAAATATGAGCTAATTCGGTTTCAAACAGGAACTCATTTCGGATCGCTTCCCACTGCCTCGTTTCATCGTTTGTGATGCTGGCGGCTCTCAGGCACGTTTCCTTTTGTCAAAGCTGAACCCATCTACCACACACACGACAGGAGGATATGGTGGTGGTGTGACATCGCAAACCATTTTCACCGACGATGTTTCCTTGCAAACATTCATGGACCATTTGATGAAGTGAGTATCACAAAGTCGATAAGATTAACAGTACATACTAACTTTTGTACGTAGGCTTGCGGTTTCAGGAACCAGCTAGATACGACGGTGTAGTGACCATTAAAGGGCGGTTCTACGTCGATACTTGGTTCTTCTGTATGTTTAGCGGCTATTTGTTTTTGTTTGTTACCCCGCGGTATAGCAACTACCTAGACACAATGAATTAAATTCAAATGAATTCTACTGAATCCCAACTTCTACGCACTCCACTTGCCTATTCCGGGACTCTGGAATGGGGCCTTCATGCTTCATGACAGATGTCACGTGATGATAGACGGGTTGAGCCCTGGCCACCTTACCTGATTGGGTGTCTCGCTTAGGCCTAGCCCGGAAAGTGAATCTCCAGTCAAATATCCTGCGCTCTTTCAAGAAAAATTTCCTTTTCTTCTTTGTACCATCCACCCCGACCAACTCTCCAAGGACGATTGACGACCTTTCGCACTCGCCATGCGTAAGTATCATCTCCTTGGCTGTAATACTGGCGACTAATATGTTATTCAATGGACAGCTCCCAAGTTCGACCCCAATGAGGTGAAGATCATTCACCTGCGAGTGACTGGTGGTGAGGTCGGAGCCCAGTCTGCTCTGGCTCCCAAGATCGGTCCTCTCGGTCTGTCCCCCAAGAAGATTGGTGAAGATATCGCCAAGAACACTGGTGACTGGAAGGGTCTGCGTGTCACCGTCAGACTCACCATCCAGAACCGTCAGGCCGCCATCTCCGTTGTGCCTTCCGCCTCTTCTCTGGTCATCAAGGCCCTCAAGGAGCCTCCTCGTGACCGTAAGAAGGAGAAGAACATCAAGCACAGCAAGTCTGTCGCTCTTGACGAGATCATCGAGATCGCTCGCAAGATGCGCCACAGGTCTTTGGCCAAGGAGCTTCAGGGTACCGTCCTTGAGATCCTCGGTACCGCTTTCTCTGTTGGTTGCCAGGTCGATGGCCGCAGCCCTAAGGATATCAGCGATGAGATCAAGGCTGGCGAGATTGACAGTATGTTGAACTCCATTTTAAGTTGCCTTTGATATACTAACCATCGCCTAGTCCCCTCCGAGTAAATTATGGTCGGAAATCCGCGGCGGTCGTCTTAATGTATCGGCATGCTAGTTAGGAGAATACGATTAATGCCTTGACAACAAAATGTTTATGAGTCATGACCTAAGATTCCCAAATTGTGTTCAATCGAAAACTGATTCGTTCATCACTGGACACCTTACCCTGTCTTCCCCATCCTCCCATCTGTTTGTGATTTACTCGCGGTCTATATGCGAGCGGAGTCATGACCAGACTATACCCCAGATAACCTTTGCAACACTCTGGCCCTTACCGTCCATTCCCGCCTTCGGGCCTGGTATGTGACTTCTTTCAACGTGGTATAGGCTTATTTTACGCAAAGAAGATCAAATTTCGACCCACTACTCATCGCGGTATCTTTGCGAGGGGCCTCGTGCCACTCTCTGTGGATACAGTGATCCATCATCACGGTCAACAACCTAAGGCTTAATGCCTAGCCTATTACGGCTTGTCTGATTCGTAGCTATACTTCGTAATATCTGCAATGCAACTTTTATCCATTTTTTCCACTTCAGCTCTCCACTGTGCCTGACCATAGTTGTAATTGCTTGTCCCACGCATTATCTGAATGTATATGCAACTAAGACTACAAGTAGTCTTGAAAACTTAAACATCTAACACAGGTCAAATCTCAGATTCGTGCCGTCGATGCATGCTGTCTCCAGAATGAAACGCGCCAGTAGTTGGTGCCGGTATATTTGGCAACTCTTCTGCCCCTCAGTGTCGAAGGTACTACCTGTTTTCGGTCTGAACGACAATGACAGCATATCGTTTGTATACTGAGAATGGTATCTACGTGTTTGATAGTACGATATGAAGTACGCCCCGGAGATGCTCGTTCTCCACCGACTAGTAGGGATTCAATGATTACTGTCGTGGCAGGGTTCCTGATACGCGCCGAGCAGCAGGTACCCCCCTGATGCCGATAGTGGTGGGATATGGGCTGAAGGGGGGTGCACAGTGCCGCCGTATGTCCTACAGCCCATGTCCATACATCAGTCACATATGCTGTGAAAGTCACGTTGGGTAAGGATGAGTCAGACCATGATGTGTAACAGATTGCTGGGCCTTGTTATACCTCTCGCAAGATCAACAACACATCATCGGTTTGATATATATTTCTTCCCCCGTTCTCCGGGTGGAACGTGGTCTGGGTTGATTTAACTTTGCCCCTCTGACAATCTGGCAACCTTCGCCCGTCCGACGAGAGAGATTATCTGGGTAGATCGGTATATATGGCTCATCTTATACCTGAGTCGAAGGTGGAGGAAGAGGAGAAGCGAGAGGCAAAGTTTTGCCGATCGTCATCGTCAGACCGCTCGTGACATGGCTAAAGGGGAGCCGGCGGCCCCATTTCCGCCCTCATCGATCCCAATAGACCCTGGTCTGGGCGGATGGAGAGCGTCGGAACTAGCAGGAAGAATAATACCTAGCTGGTGATTCCTGCGCAGGAGGAGCACTAGTGAGTTAGTTATAGGAGTAGCCATGGGGAGGATGGAGCCCATGGCTGAATCGGATTGGCATGACTGGATACAGATGAGAAACGGGCTACGTTGGAAAGTTTGAAAGTTGACTCCACACCCGGGAAAGTGGATTTTGAGTTGGACCATCTGGGTTGGGTGAGATTATTTTTATCCATTTTTTTTTATGGGGATGGGTTTATAGTGTGCTATAGATGTATGTTGTATGTACTAACTCTCTAATTAAGTAGTATCTTCTATAGTCTGAAATGGGGGACTAGCGAATCCTCTAGAACCATTCATCTTTTTTTTTTTTTTTTCTTTTTTTTTTTTTAAACAAAAGATAATTATTTTGATTTCCTTTGTGGGAAGACCTTTTAAAATTTATTTATTTATTTTTATTTTTTTCATATTCTACGCTGTTGAATCGGAGTAATAAAAATATCAAGACAAACATAAAAGGGGAGTGGGAGTAAAAAAAGGTGTCTACCGAGAATAATAATAATTTGATAATTAAGAAAGTGGAATATAAGAAAGGCTACCTCCAATAATGTTCGCAACTATTAATGATGACAATGGACATACATACATTCGGGTCTTCCTCACCTGATTTGCTTTGACCCCGGGCATGTGCGGTACTACGACTAGTACTTCCATGGGCGTTTTGTTTTTTCAGCCTCTGGCTGCATCAGAGTTGCAGAACTGCCAATTCAAAAGATGGTCACCTGTGTGGCCAAGTGTCTGAGCCTCTACCACTTCAGTTGATCTACGTATGTTATTTTCCTATGATTGTTGAAATTCTCCTTTCCCTCACCGGCATATACCTCTTGTTATACCGATTTAACCCGTCTCTGTCGCTCTCTTCTAATTTATTATTATTATTATTATTATTATTATTATTGTCATTATTATTTATTATTATTTTCGGACAACAAAATAAAATCCTTAATTTAATTTATTCCTCTATCTTTTGTCCTCTTCAAACAGGGAAAGCATTAGAATATTCCACCAGTGCATGCCAAAGGCCAGCTTGCATTGCAGGTCGACAACACGGACATACTCACAGGAAGTCAGCGACTCCACTCAGCCCACCGAAAGTGCCAGATCGCCCTTCCGCCGTCTCTAAGCAAACCCTCTCATAACCAGAGGCTTGATCAACTGCGGGCGCCACCGGAGACCGGGGGCCTTGGACGGTGGACCACTGACGTTGAACAGACTTGGATTTGCTCCTGCGCCCAGGAGGCTAGCGCCTGGTCCATCCTAGCCGTTGGATCGCACGGGTGGGACTGGGATGTGATGGATTGTCGTGTTTGATTATGTGGGTATTTTCTAATGATTTTAATTCTTTGTTTCCCCTCCCTGGTACAGCCCTGGGACAGTGGATTTGAGATTTTTTCTCTCTTTTCTTCTTTTTGGGTCACTGACGTAGGAGTTATGATATCTGGAGGACTCTTTTTTGTTCGTCGGAAACCCGTCATAATTATACATAGAGATATGTACATATATCGAGTGACACCATTCGACAAACCCCGGGAGATATATTGAAGAAAAAAAAAAGGCAAATAAAAAGCAAATAAAAGGAAAAGGAAAAGAAAAAGAAATCGCAAGCCACATAATCATGGTGTTAAGGCGCCCAAGCCCACTTCCATCCCAACCCAGTAGTAATGGGGACTCCACTGGGTCGACTCCATTGGCTCCACTTCCGCTGCTCCATTCACTTGCACTGGATCCTTCCCCCACCCCAAAAAAGGAACCCCCCTAAGACGAAATGGGAGCTTCAGACTGTTGTTGTCCACTGCTTTCGTTTGTGAAGCTCCGCTCTGTCATGATGGGACATCCCGCTTCATCTCTGTCCATCATGATTCTAAAATTTTCCTCTCCTTCTGCGACCTGATCTCCCCCCCTCGACCTTCTTTGATGGTCCTTCACCTTCTGGTCGGGTCAATACGAGTTTTGACTGGTCCATTTTCCTTACCATCCTTTACTACTACCCCAGACCCGGATACCCTTCCAATCTCTTTTGTCTCTCACTTATGGTTCTGTGCCTCTCCGCCGGCCGTTGGATGTTCTCCGCCTCAAAAACTCCCTGCGTCCGCTGTCGCCTTGGATATTAGGCACCTTTTTTCTTTTTTTTTTTTTCCTGCTTAGGCCAATAATAATAATTAATCATTTCAGGTCCAAGGCAATCACCGGAGCCAAGAAGGACAATAGACTTAAAGCGTGAGAAAATCAAGAGAACCACTCCCCTTGACTATCAACTAGTGGTGCCATGTTCAACCTTTCCGCTACACTATTACTCCTGTGATTCGGACTCCGCCGTCTTTAATAGTCGATTTTTATTTTATTTTATTTTATTTCTGTGTTCTGGTTCTTCCCCCTCCCTTTCTCGTCAGCGCGCTGAGTACAGCATTGCTGCCAAGCGTGGTATTTCCAAGTGATTGATCGCGTACTTGCGGACGCCTGCGTCAGTGGGGGTACTCTTAGGAAATCGACTAGGGCTGTGACTCTTGAATCCCTTTCCTCCCTTGCATTGCCGGTTCATCTCCCAAAGAATCACGCAGCAAATAACGCAGCGGAAACCAAATCGCCTGCGTGGCTTTTCTATCATCTGGAATCCGTGGATGGTATTCTTGACACGGCCTACATTCTCTTGCTTCACCCCTCGTCCTACTAGCTCTCGACGTTCGCTCGTGTCCTTTCTACGGTCAACCCAACTAGTGTTCATGTCGAATCCGGAGACAAGCCGTGGGGGGCTTCGCTGAATGTCTAGTGAGCCGGCTCATGCCCAGGATGAGGTGTAGAAAACGTTTCAAGGAGGATGCTTGTTGAAAATCCCAGCAAGATTGAATGTACCTGACTCCACTATTGACCGCTCGTGATCTTTGGCAATATCCTGGACCGACGATCTCGACCTTTTTCTATCATTTTTTTGTGACCGTTATTTTTTTTGATATCCCGGACTCCCTCTTCCTGGATCTTTTTGTATAGTCTTTGTTATACCACGGTGGGACAAGGTGTCTCCGCCATCAAGGGCCAAGATGTTGCCCTCAGTAGCACCTTTTCCGCCAGTTCAACCACATCATCATATGAATCATTATCACGGGGCTGGCCCAGTTGATGGCAATTACGATTTTGACACGACGCCCTTCGCCGCCACGCTTCCTCACCATGACATGAACAAGCTTTCTTTCCACTCGGTCCCCCGCACTCGACTACAGTATCATCCAGTGCAGCGCCTTGATGTTCACGACACGACTGGCATGTTACTCAGCCCGAAGAATCCTGGAGAGCATGCACTGAGGAGGAAGACACCGAATGGGACTCTTGCGGCTGGTTACGATGGGACGCCGGGGGATACAACAATTCAACCCCCGGCATCCAAGCATATTCTCGTTTCTCCTCTAGAATCAGGTCAGATGGTAACTCCTCAAACGGGCTTTCCCATGGACACTTGGCCGCAACTCTCTTTAGAACAGCCCTCCCAAGCGAAACCGATGAACTTCCCGCCTGTGTACAAAAATGAGTCGAGTAGGACCAATGCAGCTCCCGGGGAGATGGTACAAGGTGTGAATGGGGCAAGCTGGGTTCGTTCGTTGAATTACGTGCCGGGAATAGACTCGATGCTTAACCAATCACTTCCGATGCCGGGATCCCAGCAGAGATTCTACTGGCATAACGGCGCCTATGTTCCAACAGTTTTACCAGCGACTCTTCAGCCGTGCCTCGGCCCTACAGCATCGGCGGGTACCGGGCCATATGGTCCATATTGGCCCGATGGTGTATATATTCCATATCGTCCAGCGGCCTTTCGAGAGCCCCGGTTCAATTCCCCTAATCCGTTCGCGAAACAAGTCAATCCTTCGGGTCTTCAGTTCTTCGACGCAGGGCAGCCACCATTCAACCATAATCCAGTACCATCGGGCAGTCACACGGATCTAGGTTCCAGCTGGAGCGCAACACCTGTGGGAATCATCAGTCACGATCCTTGCGTGAAGAACAACTTCCCCCCGCGTCACTCGGATCAGAATTCCCTCGATACTTCTCAACGCACATTACCGTACCATACGCGTCCAAGGAATGCAGGTTCTGCCTTCTCATCACGTCAGTCTGGAAACGAAGCCTACACACCATGGTCGGGCGCCTCTAGCGGGCATGGTTTTCAGGGCACAGGTGCTACAGCTAATTCTCGTGCAGTCAACGTGGAGTTCAAAGAGAAAGTCTTGTCATGGGCTCATGGTGTTTATGTTGATCTTTTAGCTTCGATTCACCAGGCTCGACGGAATAGCATTTCTAATGCAGGTGGTGATCCCCAAAGCCAGCGGTTTTTGAAACCTAGCATATACCCCAAACCACCACGGCAACCAGGATTGGACTTTTCTCAAGTAAACCCACCGGAAGTTGGGCGCCATAAAAGCTATCCGTCGAGCCAACATGATCACCGAACGAAAAACATTATTAATCATACACCGCAGACCGACAGTCATCCAGGCTTTCAGACTCAGCAGCATCGACATCGGCCTTCGCTTCACCGTTTTCAACAGCAGAGTGACACGCAGATGCTCGACAGGCTACGCCACACAGGCCGCTTCACAGTTCCCGTGGTTTCCCCCTTTCCTGCTGCACCTTTTGGCAGCGAGAATTCACCGTTAGCAAATGCTCGCACCGCTTTAGACATGCTTTCTCCACTATGTAGTGAGAGTGGTTGGGAGTGGATTGACGGTATGCTACTTGGTGGCTGTCTTGCCTATGGTCTGGGCGACTATCCAAAAGCTATGAGGTGGTATTCAAGAATCATTTCTCGAGATCCGCAACATGTGGAGGCGATATCGAATCTAGCTGCCACTCTTTTGGCACTCGACCGTCGAGAAGAGGCACTGAACCATTGGCTACGTGCTGTGAAACTACGCCCCAGTTTTTTCGAGGCCGTAGAGCATCTCATTGGTCTCCTGTGTAGCAGCCACCGCGGAAAGGAAGCCGTTAACATCATCGAATTTGTGCAAAAGTCACTTCGTTTTCCAAAGAACGGTGACTGCTTTACAGCCGATGAGCATGCTAGCGAGACGGAGAGTGACGCAGAAAGCGGTGCCTCGAGTGCATCTGATCTCGGCTCATACGAGAAAGCATCCTTCGATTACGATGATGACTTGAACCGATCGGTCTTCACTAATAAGCGGTCTGTAGAAGCCGGCTCCACTGGCTTTGGGACAAGCGGCTATGCTATCCCAGGCTGCGACAACGGTAGGATGCTGGCTCTTGTCCATGCTAAAGGCAATATGTTGTATGCACTGGGCGATAATGCGGGGGCTGCGGTGGCGTTCGAAGATGCAATCCTGATCGCCGCCGGCAGAAGACGACACGGCATTCAAAACTTAATAAAGCAGATATTTGCAGCGTTTTCGTACGGATCGCGGCATGACTATCCTGCCCCATCGGAGCAGCATAGCTCGAACGAAACCATTCTCCTTTATCCGGACAAGGCTCTGCAGACCTCCAAACTGGTTTTCCCTTCATGTGGGACGCCCCCCGGCATCAAATTTGTTGGCGAAGGTCTTGCAAGGAAAGCGGCCATATCCACCACGAGCAACTCCTTACTCTCCCTGGCGAAGATATACCAGGATGGAATGTCTAATATCTCTACCGGGGGCGTGCCCAGAGCTGCTCCAGGAGTTCGGGATATCCTGGCGCTCTACTACCTTTCGCTTTCTCTCCAACCGAGCCCGTCAACCGCAAACAATGTGGGAATTTTGCTTGCTGGCATCCAAAATAACGCAGCTAAAGGGCTACCTCGCTCTAGTGGTGAGATGCAACATCCCGAGATACCTGGTGTGGTCTTTGGCAGTGGAGTGTCTCTGGCCCTGGCATATTATAACTACGGGTTACACCTCGACTCTCGACATGCTCACCTATATACGAATCTTGGCAGCCTCCTCAAAGATATTGGCCAGCTTCAGGCTGCTATTCGAATGTATGAACAGGCTGTCCAGTGCGATAACAATTTTGACATTGCTCTGGCGAATCTCGCGAATGCTGTCAAAGATGCCGGTCGTGTCAACGAGGCAATCACATATTACAAGCGTGCTGTCAAAGTAAATCCAGAATTCGCAGAGGCAGTCTGCGGACTAGCCAATGCTCTTAATTCTGTCTGCAACTGGGTCGGCCGAGGTGGTGTTGCTAACGGGCATGGCTTCCGGGATCGGTGGCATGTTAATGAGCAAGGGATGCTTCGGGACGCTTACAGTATTGACACCGGCGCCGGTTGGATTAAGCGTGTCGTTGATATTGTCGATCGGCAGCTTAAGGAAGGCGAAACCTGGGGCCGTGGCCTGTTGACTCCCAACACAATTGAGCAGCTGTGCGCGCAGCTGGTTCCTGCATTGGACAGCCGACGGTTTGCATCTGGATCGCTTAATGCTATTCTCCAGTCATGGGCGGGGCAGAAATGGGAAGGTTCGAGAATCGTAAAGCTCGTTGAGCGTGCAATACGAGCGATCACATGGCAGTGGTATCAGGACCTTTATGTCCATCGGAAAGAGTATCCCCTGTCTAAGTATCGCAGACCACAGCTTCCTCCTGGGTTGTCTGCTCCCAATGCTCCCACTGTGTTACCTTTCCATACCTTCACATGTCCACTTTCTGCGAAACAAATCCGGCAGATCTCACAGCGTAATGGGCTTCGCATATCTTGTGCAACCCTTCGCTCTCCATGGCTACCAGCTACGGTGTACCAGCCCCCGGCACCACCAAACCCATATCTGAAAGTTGGATATGTATCGTCGGACTTCAATAATCATCCTCTTGCGCATCTTATGCAGTCCGTATTCGGATTGCATAACCCGTCAAGAGTAAAGGCCTATTGTTATGCCACTACAGCAAGTGATAAGTCTATCCATCGCCAGCAAATTGAAAAGGAAGCACCGGTGTTTCACGATGCTAGTGGATGGCCTGTCGACCGGTTAGTAAAGCAGATCGTCGCGGATGGCATCCATATACTCATCAACTTAAACGGTTACACGCGTGGTGCACGGAATGAGGTTTTTGCTGCACGGCCTGCCCCAATTCATATGTCCTTCATGGGGTTTGCAGGGACTCTGGGTGCTGAGTGGTGTGACTACATTCTTTCCGACACCATCTCGATCCCCCAAGAGACTCTTGCCCCAGGAGGTCGTACACTGAGCATTGAAGACCGAGTGCTTGAGGAGAACCATGGAGAGGACCTTGAAGATTGGGTTTATGGTGAAAAGATTGTATTCACTGGGGCCACATTCTTCTGTTGCGATCATCGACAAAGCGCACCCGACTCTCAGGACCTACGTCTCGCTTGGGAGCAGGAACGAGAGAAGCGATGGCGTATGCGGAAGGAACTTTTCCCCAACCTTCGCGATGATGCCATTATCCTGGGCAACTTCAACCAGTTATATAAGGTAAGATCTAATAGGCACTTGAAACGGCTATAACATAAGAGGCAAACTAACATCCCACATAGATCGAGCCCACGACGTTCCGTACGTGGCTCCGTATACTGGCACGGATTCCTAATGCCGTACTATGGCTACTTCGCTTCCCGGACCTTGGTGAACAGAACCTCAAGGAAACAGCCGTTGCTTGGGCGGGAGAGGAAACTGCCTCTCGCATCATATTCACTGATGTTGCGCCCAAGAACACCCACATCTCGCGGGCCAAAATTTTGGATCTCTTCTTGGACACTCCCGAATGTAACGCGCACACGACCGCGACGGATGTCCTGTGGAGTGGTACACCTCTTCTGACCCTTCCTCGCTACAAATATAAGATGTGCTCTCGTATGGCGAGTAGCATCCTTAGTAGCGCCTTACCCGATTCCGACGATGGCCAAAGAGCTCGCGAAGAGTTGATTGCCACATCCGATGACGATTATGAAGAAAAGGCCATCCGGTTATGTCTGAACTTGAAATACGAGCCTGGCAGTGAGGGTCGAGCAAGAGGCAGGTTGCCTGATCTCCGGAGACTGTTGTTTGAAGAAAGATGGAGAAGCAAATTGTTTGATACTAAGCGCTGGGTTCACGATCTGGAAGATGCCTACGAACAAGTTTGGCAACGATGGGTGGATGGCAAAGAAGGAGATATATGGTTATGAAATGCGCTTCGGAATATACCCCTTCAGCGTTTGTTTTTTGTTTGCTTTTTTTTTTCTTTTTTCTTATTACCCTATTTGTTTGTTTTATTTCCCCATAGGCGTATGGCCTATGTTATACCTATGTGAGCTATACTTCACAGTTTTGTGTTTGTTATTTCGATGTAATCGTTTATAGGGATATCATCCCCTGTGCATGCTGGCGTTGGATGTCTTAGGGTACGGACCAATGATGAAGTTCCCCATCTGCTGGATGACCTATGGCAGCAGTTGAGTTGGGTTTATTGTTTGAAATTATGACTACGATCTTTCATGGATAGGCGTTGAGTGGCTTGACTGTGGTAGGAGTGGTTTAACTGATAGATGGCCTGAATCGAGATCGCTCTCAGTCTTTTCAAGTTGAGAGTTATGTTCATATGTTCATATGCTTTTTTATTATTACTATAGTGGTAGTCCTTTTATACGCCGACATACCCTTGACTGTACCATTCCAGCGCGACGCAAAATAGGTCCTAACTTCCAAGGTGGTCCTTTCTTATTTCCCCTGAAGGCTACCGTGCTTCCTCAATGGAAGCAATGATGGGTGTAATGGCCTGGTGTTCATCTATCTCGTCGGGAGTATGTAAACCGCGAAGATCCATTCTTGGGAAGCAGACGCCAACTTATCAGGGCACGAACAATTCAATTCAAGATGACACTGCTGGTCTATTCTTGCATAAGGAATAGTTTCGGTTAATCACCCACAAACTTATAGGGGGAAGAAGTAGCTAAAGCAGCACAATGCGAGAGGGTGAATCCAGCCAACAGTTAGGGATGGCCGGGAAGATAGCCGAACAGCGCATGTCCGATCAGCTTCCTACTATACAGATAGAGTAGTATTTCCTGCCACGGTCTGATGTTTGAGAGAAGTTGTAGCTACAAGCCTGTTGTCTCTCGACGTGATGCCTCTGTGTGCATAACATCCCAAAAACGTCGATATCGCAAGCCGAAGCCCTTCAAGCCCGTGGTGAATCTAAATCGAGATAACCAGAAGCGTGGTTGGATTCTTCCAAGAAGCGTATGAATGCCTTGAATCGCTCCTCAAAAATCTAGTGATCTTATAGGTAGTTATCCTTTGGATAAACCAACAAAGTATCCGTGACCTTTCAACATGTCAGATACAATCTCTATATCCGGGTCCACCGAAATCGAATAATCGTCCCATAGTTGATGGAGGCTTGCCTGTATGAGAAGCCCGTTTTGAATGGAGTTGATAGACCACCAGTGAATTCTGCACCAGCCTGACGTCTACGGCTGGCCTCCTAAGAATACCAGGCTTTCCGACGCGTGGCTAGTGCTTGCTATTCTATACATGAACGTGAAGGAAAGAGCAACTCGCTGGCCAGCCGATTTTGAACTGAATGGCAACGTAAGAAAGACAAGGGTTCCCGTGGTTCGCCCAGTGATAGCAGAAGTCAATGGTCAGCGTTGGACGCTAGTCTTCAAGGGTTATTACGCTATGATCGGGGAACAAGAGGCAGAGAAGAACTCCTGGTTAGTCAATGTATATCCCAGTGGTGGACCATTCAACAAACTCCAAATTGGCGTGATTCGAGCAGATATATGCATTTTTGGAGTATTGCTTGTACTCTTTCCGGAAGTAACAACAGTACTCTCCTATGTCCTGATTAAGACGGTGGCCGGAAACGGGGCATCCTTCAATACAGGATAAAAGAGAGAGATTTAATGAGAGTGACTGAGTGAGAGCCTTTGGTAGTGTATATTGGTGAACAAGAAATGAATGGTCAACTCTCGTCTGCTACGCAAAGGGGGCAAATGCGAGAGACGGAGTGAAATCTCTCTTCTCTCGGATGTACATACGTATACCTAATACGCCGGTTGAGCTTATCCCAGAGTACATCGTGGCGATACACGTAGGTTGTTGAAGGCAGAGCATGTCCAAGGTTCTCCTCACCCTAGTGCTCAGAGAGCGTTTTGCTGGCTTCAGCATTTGGGCCTGGACCACGGGGTTGACCACATGGTGGACCTTGACCTCGTCTTCCTTGACTTGGTCGACAAGTTTGACGTCCACAAGGACCGCATGCAACGGGAGCATAATCTGGGCTCTCCACGTTGAGGAGCTCTGTATTACCGAGACCATCCTGTCTTTCGGGCTCCCTTTCCTACCAGAGATTTGATCATACATGGCCTTTTCCTTGTTGAGCCAGTGCTCGCCACGGAGTACTAGGGTGTACCTTCTATAGAGGCCAAATGGACGTTCTTCCTTGCGCCAAATTCTCAATAGGGCTCGGTCTGGTGCTGCAATAACCTTTGCTTAGTAACAGCAAAATCCGAGGTACTTCTGTTCTTTTCTCAGCCTTCTTGTTCATAGAATCGTGGCTGACGGAGATGTATGCACTCTCCCCTTAGGAAAGAGTGTACCTGTTGCCGCGAAAGGCCTGGCAGACCTGCTCGGGTTGTTTTCCCATAGCTTGTTTCGAAAGTGCAATTGCCCCAATGGTCTTCTATTGCCATCTTTGCCTTGTGATATCTTTCACCACGTCTGGTACCTCCCTTTGAATGTAATTGAGTTCAGTACAAAACATATCGATTAGTCCTCCGATATAGCCACATCTGTCACTCAGAGGTTAAGTATTAGTGTGATGGTTTTGGCTTGCGAATATAAAGTGTACATCATCATCATCTGAATTCTCGGCATGGAGCCATCCGCTTTTCCAGCTTTTCTCAAGAGCCTCTTCCAATTCTATACTCCTGGTCTCAACTTATAATGGCTCAAGAGTGACGTCGATCTAGTTGCCTCGCGTACGGCTGTCACTACCTGGGAGTGCACATGGCCTCCCCATCTCTGTATCTGTAATGCGGATTTAAAGGCCACGAGACCTGTATTGCACCGCGATTTCAGACATTCGAGGGACTTATAGGACCGGAACCTGTACGGACCAGTTGCTACCTCTTTACTCATACAACTACTTTTAGCCGTGCATTCTTTTGCAAACGACACAGACTCGGCCAGAGGTTTTCTCGCAGCTGGGACCTCGTTAGTGGGTGAGATTTGATAACCCACCCGGGCGAGAGTAAGGGGAGATAGTATGTTAACTCTGTACACAGGCATTTAAGCAGGTGTTTTAGGTCCTTGACCATGTACAGATGATTTCACTTGGAAACTGGACCGGCGCGGATACAACTCCCAGCGTCTCGTCTGAATTGGCTAATTGCGTCCTGACATTGCTCGCATTCATAAACATCGGGCCGCTCCATCCCAACCACCTGAGTCAGAAGGGCTTCAATCTCAAAGGCATTTCAATGGCCGGCGCGATTTCGTTTCGCTGAAGGGTCAAATCTTTGGGCATGATAAACACAGACGCCGTCAATATGGTATTTCTTCAAATCTCCTCGTCGTTTGGTTTACCGATATAATTCCGCCCCCGAATCTTGGGTAGAATGGCAATGAAATACCTCATGATTTTGCTTTCCCAAAAGCTTCTCTCAGCTCCCACGATGTGGGCGTTGCGTTGATGAAATACGCCATGGATAGTAATGAAATAGAACGTATAATGATCGGAACAATAGGTATGGACCAAATGCAAAGCACTCCTCAGGCAGCCTATCATTTACAACCCGCTGTGCTAGTATCCAGATCCACTACTGTTGTAATGACAGTTGGTGCACGTTTCCCCGAAAACTCCAGGCAGGATAAGACCGAAGCAAAGCCGGCTGGAAGCAGCATCGTCTTCACGATGAAAACCGTGACTCAGGCGCAGGGACATGGATGCAGGATGGCATGATCTTTGGTGACTATAGCGCTAGAACCGATATATCTTCTTCTGCTTTTCGCACAGTTCGAGATCGTCGAGCTCCATATGATCATGCAGACTATCCTCATCAGGCGCGTGCAACAGTAACGCTTATAGCTGCAAGCATATGCAGAATCCACTGCATCTCTAGTAGATCGGGTCATAGAAGGGGATGTTTATCAGGATTTTCAGCTCCCAGGTAATCATACCACCAAGCAGATGACCTTCTAGGCAGTTAGAAAGCCTGGTACTTTCTCGGTCAGATCGCTCAGTGCTCTGCGAGACAGGAGCGTTGGCAAGGGCCGTTCGTTTTCTCTAAACGAAGTCTGCATTCAAAGCCAAAGTAATATGGGGCAACTGCTCTTCTGTCGGTAGATTGTCCCGTAGTATTCGGTAGCATGAATAGTAGGCATATTAGAAGAAACCATAAAGTTCTTCACACAGAACGGATACATCTTGTTGGAATTTGGCCTTCACAGTTCCTTTTCAAGACAGTAAGGGATTTCCTGCAGCATATCCCATCCACGTACCCAAAGGATAGGGCGCCATCGGAGTAACTCTTTGATCCTAGCGCGAATATAGGACAACTAACTGTTCCAGAGCCTATAATTAAGCGGGGACGCTGCCAGCCTGCCATCCGTGGGCTTCTTCTCACACAACTTGATCGTGTTTCTCTTGCGTGGTGCATCGCACCTAGTCCAGTCAGTTGGACTGCAGCTGGGAACATGTATGGAACTGTAGTGTATCTATTTGGGAGTCCTGAGGGCGAAGATTGTTCTGGAGTCAGCGCTCTATGAGCTGCTGCTAGTTCCTCTTAGGGGTGTTGCTAGAGCCGATGTCTTCGGGACTCCTGATAGGATTATGGCTGTGGATGGAGTGGGATCAGAATGGAGTTTAGAATTAGAGTAGGTATTTATATACTAATAACTAGAGATACGCATTCCCAGGTTGGGGATTTAGTGAAAGTCTACAGCTATTTACCATATCATGGTAATCGAGAATGAATAATGTGTATCCGACGAATAGAGACCCTACGAGCCATGAATTCACATATGCGATGATCCTCAAGGCCAGCGTGAAGTGTCCACCATGAATGATCGACTCCCAACGCAGACAATTCGTACCACTGTAGTACAATCATGCAAATCCGGGGGGCACATGATACCTCCAATTGCCCGGGCAGACAAGGAAAATGCCTGCAGAAGTCAGGTAACGGCAATCTGCAGGGAGCAGATCGATCAACAAGGTATGACAACGCATGCTGCATCCATTGCTCGCAGGCCGCCAGACTAATTTCGAATGCTCTGGGTAACATTCCGAATCAGTCCAGCAGGGGACACTTGTTCAAAACGTTAGCCCAGGCCAAAAGGCAATGGAGCGCATGCCTCAGGAATCCCCGCATGTCTGTGGCCATGTTCCAGTCTTCAGACGCCGTGAAATGTACACACACACACACACACACACACACACACACACACACACAGAGCGAGAGGGGGCGAGTTTTATTAATAGCAAAGCGTCACCGCTGGTACAACAGAGTGACTTTCAACCTGCTTCCCCCCTGAGTTAGTGAAGAATGTCCATTACTTGATCGTCGTCGAAGTTAACCCATTGCTATAATATTCCCCAGCGGGCATGCGCAGGCCTGCACTCGATTATTGGCGCCACACATGACAGATTGCATGCAATCTGCCTCATGCCTGTCGAATGTCAACCGGACTCGGCATCTGACCGACAGGCAGGCGAGCTCACAACACAATGACAAATTCGTCGCATAACCATAACCGGGGAAGCAGCATGGGTGACGACACTTGGTCAGGGACTAGATCCAGTTCCCCGATCGGGGAACGAGACAAGGAACAAATCGCGTTTGTCTGATCCCCCGTGTGATTGAGGGTGGTCTCTGCCATACGCGGAGAAAAGCACACGGCGACGGAACGCCTCCGGATTTGTCATTTCTAAGCTTCAGCGGCGTCGAGTTCATGAGCTGCGGATATTAGTTCCTTATGCCCCGAGCACACTGGGCTTTTTTCCTTTTTTTTTTATTTTTTATTTTTATTTTTTTTCATGTGATTTTGATGGCGGTGGTGGTGGTGGTTGTTGATCTCTCGATTTGTATCATTTGTATCAACTAATGTGTGTGGAGATCAGCCATAGTACCTGGCAGGAAAAGACAGAGAAGCAGGGAAGGTATTTGCAATGTATTGGTGTTTGCGTGGATGGTGCACCACCGTTGGGTAACAATATGCATAGTTGTTGAACCCCTGGTTGTGATACTGATAGGGCCAGGAAAGGATGAGCTCTCCTGCTGCTTGCTGGCCATGTCTCATATCAGAACGTCGGCATCTCCGAATTATCTGGTCGCCGAATTGACCACACCACCTGAGTAACCCAGAAACGGGGGAACCAGAGAGGAATCTTTCATCGGGAATTAACTCCGAGGAAGTGTAGGAAGTCATTGGAAAAGTCTCAGCTGCAATGCATCGGTACACCCGTTGATAGTAGTACTCTCCCTTCGTCCAGGTAGTAGTAGGTATGTACTAGTATACAGTATGTATGGGTGTATGGGTGTATGTATAGAGATACATACCAAAGAACAACAGAACCGATTACCGTCACCATACACGGTACTGCAATACATTCGTACTGTAATACGGACTGCCAGGAAACAGGACCGCAACGGCTGGTATCTGACAAAGCCCCACGTGGTTCGCAAGAACCCCTTGGCAAGGGGAGGATGGTGCTTGGGCCATGGGGGCTCCGGGAGCCATGATTGGACGGTACCCTGACTAGCGTATCGCGTATAAGCCAAAGATTACAGTAATACCCAGGACCCATGACAAATCCTTTTCTCGCTGTTTGGCACCCGAAATGGCTTAGCGCGATTTGATTCCTGAATTGGTCCCTGAGCGGGGTGACTTGTCCTCATGCTGGCCATAGCGGTCGGTCGGTTCGTAAACCGGCATCCTTAACCAAGACCACGATAGACTATACTACCAGCTAGTACTACGACCATGGCCTCGTTTCCAAAAAGGGCGACACGCGTTGTCATTTTCCATCCCTGACAGGGGGGATAAGTCGCGGCCAGATCGGCAATTGACTTCGTGGGATATATCTCCATCAGGAAAACTTGGCGTGGCGGTGCTGTGGCTGACCCTTTCAGCTGGTTGTGGCGCTGAAGTAGTAATAGTAGTACTTAGTAGTGAAGAGTTTAAAGGGTGAGGCTGAACCCAACGACCCCTGAAACCCGGAATTACCATACCGACATCGCTGTCCGTACTGTACCCCGTCACTTTCTCCTCTCTTCCCCTGTATCGTATATACACCCCTGTATGATACAGCCAGTATCAACCTGCAGCGACCGTCCCTCCCTGCCTTCTTACCAACAAAATCCGCCGATCACGGGCGGACCGGTAAGGCGGGTACCCTAGTCCCAGAATAGACTAGCGATCAGCAAGACCACCGAGATCCTCCGTCCACCAATGGGAAGGCCAGACACTTTGAATCTCAACGTTCCGTGCAGGAAAGGAAATCGATCAACCGGTCCGCCCAAGGCAAAAAAAAAAAGGAAAAGAAAAGAAAAACAGGGCAGATCCACCTTGCTTCAGGGGGACCGTGTGTGCACAAAGCTCGAAATCCAATTACCCTGTATCAACAATGCAGAGCATAAACCTACTCCTACTCCAAGTAAGCTACCAAAAAGCACATACCAACCCAGGTTCAGCTGCCATCTACATTTTTGTTTTGCCTGCTGTCTGAGAGCTCAGTTGGCAGTGGCTCCACCCTTCAAGCATGCAGCAGCCAGGCATGCATATGCAGAATCACAATGTCAATTCCCTATCGAGGCAGAGTGATAGGTTGCATATGCATTTCCCCTGTCATGTTTCCGCCGTTCCGCGTATTAAAATTTAAATAGTCACGAGTTAGCATGTTTTTGACATCTAACGGATGAACCTGGCTGCTTTTCGTGGAAAACGAAGAAATATGTGGATCCTTCTTTCTCCCTTACCGTGTAAAAGGTTTTTCTCTAAACGAACTACGATAGAATGGAAAGAGAATAAACTAGAAAAGGAAAAAAAGAAAAAGAAATTGTACAAACCCGCGGAGGTAGATAGCCAACAAACCACCCATCCCTACTTTACCCTGAGGACTGGAACGCTTTCTCCTCCCCGTTCCCAGAGGATAAACTACGGAATTCCAGATTATTGGATCCCCTAGCGCGACGGTGGGTGCGAGCTTCGACTGAAAATTGGGATCTGGATGTTCGAAACCTTTTTTTCTCTTTTTTTTTTTTTTTTTTTCTTTTTTTTTTAATTCCGTCTCTGGTTTCTTATGTCTGATTTGGTTCTGCACGTCCTTCTCGGTTAGGTTGATGATTGATCGGTTGTACCCGATAGCATGGTAGCTATTTTTTATGTTTGTTTTTTCCTTTTTGGTCCCGAGACTTGGCTACGGTGCATCTCGGGGAGGAAAACCCCCAACGCCAATGGAATCGAGAAAATCAAAGCGCGATTACCTGTTATTCCAGCCAGTGCATGATATTAAGAATCCACCACATTTCCAGCGGTGTAGCTACAATACTATACCCATAATGCGTAGTAACATACCTTCGATCAACCAACCAATCTCCTTAATCAAAATTATCAATCTGTGTCACAACCCCACTAATCTCGATTAGAGTACGGAGTACTTGCAGTATTGTAGCCGATAAAAATCGTGATCACTAACTGCGATCCCAGTCGTTAGTTAAATTTAGTTATATTAATAAGTAAATAAATAGATAGAAAATCAAATCAAAAAGTGTTGAGGAAAATAGGAAGAACAAGAAAACAAGGGGCCTCGGATTTAAATTCCGGCCCAGCATACACTATAGGGTAGGATCCGGAATACATCCCCTCTCGAGTCTCGACCCTCCGCCCGCTAAACCACAGTACTAAGCAGTAGTTGTAGTACGTAGTACTAGTAGCAAGGGTGCCTCCAAGTCCTACTCCGAAAGGCGATACGTCCTAGCTAGCGAACCTCCCCCACTTCAATATCAAACTCCAGATTATCCGCGGACAGCCATCGACGCGGCCGTTTCATATCTCAAACTAGCCGGCCCTTGGTTCTGGGTTCGGCTGCAACTCTGACCACGGGAAGATCACTGCGGTGGAAGGACCAATGGGCGTGGTCCGAGAAGATGTGATCCGGCCTTTTTTTCTTGATTTGATTTGATTGTATTTTTTTTTAATTTTTTGTTCTCTGGTTCCGTGAACGCTGAGTGCCCGATTCGGTACTGATGGAAGCTTTCCGTGGTTTCTTACTCCATTGGCCCGTTGGGGAGGAGATATTATTAGAATTTTTCCTGCAGATATGGATCTCGGGAGGTGAGTCAATCGTGGTTGTGAAACGCTGTTTTTTTGCTTGATGGCTGTTAAAATTGAGATGGGAGGACTGCGTAGGCTCTGCGATGCAGCGGGTTGGGATCGCTGAGATTTCCCAATTGGGTCAACAGTCTACGACCCAGGATGTTACATTCCGGGGCGTTAGCTCGGCAGCTCACTAGGCTACTCGCTAGACAGGGCCTGCACCGTAGCTTGACAAAGGCTGTGGATGGCCTTTGCACCGTAGTAGTATTCTATCTTCAACAACCTCAACGCACCTAGTGACTAGTAGAAATACTACTAGTATACAAGCCCGTTAATTAGTCACGTTAGGTCGAAGTCATTCCAGGCGTGGAGCCCTCCAAAAAAAAAAAAAAAAAAAGGAATCGAGCCAATCAGTCGTGAAGAGTGATCGATTCCCCACTGGAATATATTAAAGCCCTATTAAAGCCCGAGAGGATCTGCCAATCAGCGGCCACGGTTCCCTCTCTGCTGGTTGCCGATGAAGCAGGATATAAATACTTCTCATATTAATTAATTCCGGGTGATCAGGAGAAAGCAACTTGGGGGGTTTCAGCTGTCACTTGTTGAGATTAACTGAGCAATATAAATAGATTGAATCTTAATTTGTTTCGTCGTCTGACACGTTATCAGCAAATCTATTCATTTGATCTCTGGCGGATTTGGGGGCATCCCCCCTGAGGGACGTGTTGGTCTCGAGTAGAGAGTCAAAATGATTTTTTTTTTCTTTGCTGCAACGGTTCTCCACTCGGCTGAATCTCCTCATCGAATCACCACGATCGGATCGGAATCGGTAATGCGTCACGTTCGAGGGGAGGAGCGAGAGGAAACTAATCGTCCGCTAACTGACGCTAACGACGAGTATTCCAAATCAATGGGAAAACGATCGTCGCTCCGGTGCTGCGATCGTCTCTTGGTCCGCGCCAGGGGTGGATGAGGTAATTCGACAATCTCATTGTTCGTCACTAACTCCTGTGAGAGTCGGTTGGATAATTCGGCACCGGATGGCGGTTTTTATTTTGGTTGGGTTTTCTGAGCTTCGGTCGGGGTCACAATTCCATTTCGAGAATTAACGTTGGAAAGAAATGAATTTAGAGTTAAAAATTCGAATAAAATACCGAAGCGAGTCATGTCAGTAAGGTGCCAACGACTGGGAGAATGTATGTATGTATGTACCTTGTAGTTTAGCGACCTTCCACGGAGAAAAAAAAAATTGAACTGAGTAATTTTGGGTTCAATGATTAACATGCTCGGTTGCCTTTTCTTGCAAAGACGACGTGTAAGAGGGGAATAATGGCTGGCTGGAGTGAACACCGGTGGGAATGTATATCCGTAGTAGGTAGGAGTTAGATATCCGTACACGTACCAAATCGACACGCTCGCAGTGATCATGATTATATCACACATACATACATACGATGAGCAATCCAGCCAAGCTGATTGTGGCTTTTACACCGATCTCTCGGTGGTAGTACTGTGGCGAGTCGGACAGAGAAAAATCGTCGGCTGTTGAGGCCATCCTTCGATTACCATTCGCACAGCCCGTCGAGACTAAAGAACTAGAGTGAGATAGTGAGGTGAGCTGACCAGGGGGCCACACACACGTAGAGTGGCTGGTGTCTGTTTTATTTATTTAATTCTTCTTTTTTGTTTTCTTTGCATTTCTTTGCTTTTTCTTGGATCTGGTTTCCTGCGTTGTAACCCAATCCCTCGGTCATGCTAGCCCGAGAGCACATGTATGTAGATCCCACTTCGGTAAGAACGTCGAGAACGAACGGCAAGGCCCAGTCGCGAGAGGTACAGTATGTACATGCATATCGACATACCTGGTGGATACAACCACCACGTAGAAGGGTTCGAGCAGGCGTGTAGATCCTCCTGAAACCGTTGGCGATGATGCACAGGGAGATATCTAGATTCTAAGGGAGGGGAGAACAGCACCACCAACGCTCAAGCCCAGTGCAATCATCCCGCGATAAACTTTGGACAAGAGGAACCTTACCTACCAACAGTACGAAAGGCGACCCCAATTATGGGAACCTACTGCACGTCAAAGTTTGGATGGTGAACCATTGAGAGCTTCCAAGCGCCCTGGACCGAGGTGCGATTTGCATGAACCATCCTCCGTACTGGCTTTCTATCCATTCATTTGGGCCATGTCTGGAAGGATCCGTTGTGGATGGATGACAACTCGTCAGCTGGATTGGAAATTGATCTATCGATCACAACTTCCCAACCGAGCGTGGTATGCATGCAAAATGTTGGCGTCGAATTTCCTTTTTTTTTTCTCTTTTTCTTTTTTGTTTTAGTTTCTTTTTCTTTTCTTTGCTCTTTTTTTTTCAGAGTGGGGGAGGGAGCATCTCCTGTCTCATACCTAATGATCTTTATTCGATTTTCTCTGCGGAGAAGTGATATCGGTTGTGGTCTCCTCGCAGCTCGTTTCCGGATACCACTCGGCCGGTGGTGACCCCCTTGCGTCCTCCTCGTGAGGAACAGTCGCAGACAAATGCCGATGACAGCCAGCCACAAAAAGGGAGCTCAGCTGAAGTGTCTACGGTGGGGATACCAACCAACTGCCGTGCCTATCCAAGAATGTACGGCAAGAACGGGGAAGACATCCGGAGGGGAAAAGATCAATTAGGATTCAATATCATACACAAGAATTAGAAGCATCATAAGATTCATTGTAACCAACAATCAACAGCCAGGGGTATTATTAAAGTCCAAGCACACACAGAGTGGATACAATCGTGTATCCAGAAACACAGACCTGTACACATGCAGAAGAAAACAGATCGTCCGTCACTTCCGTCTTTTCTCTAAACCATCCAAGTAGTCATCCACCCAACGATGACCGTAGAATCAACAATTCTCCGAACATGCTTTTGTCCCAAACCAAAGCGGTCCCAAATTACCACGTGACCCGCCGTGGATATATACGAAAATCATCCAGCAAAATGTACATGATATAGATACAAAGGAAATGCAAAAAAAAAAACCAAAGAAAAAAAATCCAAAGGTCAAAAGAGTGACAAGGGGTCGGTCAAGCATATACATAACGCTTCCAGGATATCATCCGAAATGAAGCAAATTAAGGCAGAAAAAAAAAAGTATGCGAGTCATGCGATCATTCCAAAGCGAAGAATCGTCGTTAGTTCAGCAGGTTGCTGAGACCCATGCGCGAATCACGTGGGGATTCGGCTTTAGGTGCCTCTGGTCGGGATTCTTCGGGGGCAACGAGCCAAGTCTGCGACAACGAGGTTGAGTGCTGGCTCCAAGGCTGGTTGTCCGAAACCCATCTAGATTTGAAGGGCAGATCGGCAAAAGTGTCCAGCTTCTTCGGGGTTGGATAGATGTAGACGTCATCCAATGAGCTCTGCTTGCGGAACTCGCCGTATTGTTGGCGGGTGTCCACGGGGAATGGCAGGAGCTGTGGCGATGAGATGGTTCTAGGGGATGCGGAGGAAACTGAGTTGTGGTCTGAGATCATGGATGGTGGCTCAAGAGAGGGAGTATGAGAAACCTCCGAGTAAGCAGGCGAGGTCAAAGGCGTGTCGACCGGGCGGTTGAGAGCGGGGAGAGTGTAGATAGGCGTCAGTTGGCGAGGGCCGTCAAGGGAAGCGGTCGAGGTGGAGTCCCGTCTCGACCAGGAAGTAAGAGGTCTATCGGTCGAGATAGAAGTAAAGCGAGAGCGGCTGGTCGGGCTGCTCAAAGACACGGAGGCGCGCGCATATGGGGCTTCAATCCGACCATTGAAAGTGCGTGAGATGTGCGTGGTGCTTGAAGTGGGGAGACCTCTCCTCTTGCGGTTCATACTGCCGTTCCACCAGTTCTTTACTGCGTTGTCGCTGCGATTGCCGAGTCGTCGGGCAATTTCGGCCCACCGCTTGCCCATTTCGTTTACCATCCGCTCAATCATCAGACCCTCATCAGCGGAGATAGGCTCGCGGTTCAAAGATGGCTTGAGATTCTGGTGGAATCGTTCCCGGCATTGCTTGGGAGACCGGTAGTGCATGTGCTGCGAAATGCGCACCCAGTTGTTGGGGCCTTGTTCCCGAACCAACTGAAGTAGCAATTGATCCTCTTCAGGGACCCAAGGTCCACGGCGGTGAGAAGGTGCCATTGTAGACAAAGGCTCTGATTTTTTTTATTAAGTTCTTTTCACTTTGTTACTTTGTTCCCTGTGACGGTCAGTCAGATGGGTTTATAAGTAAGAGAAGGGAATGAGTGATCCGAAGTAGTGGAAAAGCAAAGTAATAAAGATGCAGGAGTGCCAGTAAATTAAAAGAAGGCACAGAGGGCGGGGAAGGTTGACAGTTAATATAATAAGGGAGGTTGAGTGCTTACCGATGGTGGGGGTTTTCGACTTAGTGCACCAGAGATTAAATCCCACAAGTGCTTATATATGTGTGTATGTTGGAAAAGGATAACCGGGTACCTGGATCCTGGAAAAGATTGGCTTGGTGGATGGATTGAAAGAATTTAAGGTTCGAAAGGTACGACGGTCCAGGTGGTAGATATATCTCCAGAAGGGTAAGGGGAAGAGACGGGAAATTTTGAAGTGATGAACAAGCAGGAAGAGGGATGAGGTATGATCAGTTTTATAGCAATAATCAGAGAATAGGTACAATGACCAGGGAGACGGGTCAGAGAAAAATGGACTACTGCTCCACATTTACAGCACGCTATAGGAGAAGATCTGAACCAAGATCTCGGAGCTGACAGTTGTCGGAGGTATAAAAATATTAAAATAAAATAGAAATAAAAAAAATTAATTGAAAATTAAATATTGTTTTTTGGTGTGATTGTTTTATTTGTTAATAATAAGAATTATTTTTTATTGTTATATTTTATTTTTCCCCCTTCCCGCAAGTTTTGTAACCACCAATGTATTGTCACATTTGTCATGAGCAATTCTGTATGTAATGTTTGTTTGTTAGGTAACTTCTGACTTTACTTGGTACACACTCATACCCTGAGTACTCGATATGAAAGGGGGGTTTGTCACCCTCTAACCGAGATTATCGCTTGCTGCCTTACTCCAGAGGCGCTCTCGATGTTATCCCTAGAGTCACAGGATCATTATTCCCAGAAGATTCCTTCATTGTTGACCATGGTCACTTAGAGGTATTGTACGCAAAATCGATGTACATTGTTTATCTAAATATGGAGCCCGGTATGTACGGATATACATACAGTACGGTGTACCCGACATACCTGGATACTCCTGAAGGGTTTCAACGTAACAACATAAAATACTCAAGTGGGGAAACCAAAAAGAGGCTAAAGATTCTTTGCAGTATCTTCTTTGGGTAAGACCCAACTTTAGCCTACAAATTGACAGGGTAATAATTTTGAAGCACACCCATGCACAACTTCACTCAAATTAATCATACATATTTTTTTGTCTTCAAAAAAAAAAAAAAGGACCAGGTTCTGAAGCGCAGGGGGAATTTCCGGATCGTGGGGGAGAGATTTGCCACTATATGCCATAGTAACAGACTCTACCACAAGACCGGTGTTGCAACAGGGATCCCTGTAGTACTAATGACTTGTGTGTGAAACATGAATATGCATCTACTTCGCTTTTTATTTCCTATTTGCTTTTTAGGTGTACACCAAACCAACATCGCGAGTCATTCATTGTATGAGAGACAACGACATGAGACCGTCCCCCCCGGACGGAAAGACTTTGTTAATCACCCCTCCTCGCAAGGCTTACCTGGTCACGATCTCCTCTATAATTATTATACATATGTATGTATGTACACCATCCCAGGTCCTCTTACCGGGTTTTAACTCCGATGCTGCCATATCGGCGTTAATGTCTAGAAACTGTAGTATCTGTACGAACAGACACGTCGTGGCTTCCAGATTAGTGCAAATCAGCCTCCATTCAGGTGACCTATTCTTTTATTTTTATCATTTTAGTCCATCTGCTCGTATATGCAGTGGAGACCATGTTCAGGGGAAAGTGTGGTCGGATGGCAGAGAACGGTCGTTCCTGAGTCAGTCACACGTCTCGTCGAAAAAAACCATTTAATTAAATGGGGTCCTGGAAAGTGAGTGCGAGGAAGACCCCACGGTATCAATCATTACGGAGTAGACTGAAAGGCGAAAAGGAAAAAAAGGAACAAGAAATTAAGGTCCGATCATCTCCGTGGCCCTAGTGTACAACCATGGCCGATCCACTCTCGACACCTTGAATATGAGGTTGGCCTATGCTCGTCTAGGTTCAGGGCCCTGACAGGAGAACGGGAGCGGCAGAAACGGTCTGTGGTAAGCGAATGAGGAAAAGTTTGGTGTGTTGGGTGAGCGGGGCATTTTTTTTTTTTCCCTTTTTCATGGTCAGAATTAGATATTCTTGCATATTAAAAAGTAAAAAGAATAACAATAAAAAAAATTATGGAGTAGGTAAATGGGAAAAAGGGGGGGTAGTGTGTGTATGTGTGTGGAAAAGGGAGAAACAATTCCGTGAAGAAAATAACAATAATATACATCTGATAATATTAAAAAATGATACTAGCGATATTAAGACTACAGTGTAATATATTCTTTTATGGTAAGTGCAAATCAAATATAATCGATCTTTCTCAGGATACTCCGTAGTTGGATATAAAAAAAAAATTATACAAACATATTGAGTTAGTGTTAAGCTAGTGTGGTCAAATTGGTATCATCTCGCGATCAAGGCAGACAAAAGCTTCATGGCCATAGCTCCGGGCAACAGCAGTGCCTTCCCAACAAGAAACGGCGACTTCGGGGACCCACTGCTGACTGGGCAGTATCCCTACCCAGTCATGGCAGACAGATCCTTTCGTGCATTGATAGTGCATCGCTCTTAGTCTGTTTTAAGAGGTGCCGACCTTAGCCTGGTAGCTAGTTGACCGGCAATGGGGGAAGGGTGGGAAAGGACAAGGCATTATTGACAGGTAGTAATTCCTTTTTTTTCTTTCTTTAATTATAATCAGCAAATGAGGCTAGAGAAAGGAAAGCAGAAAACAAATCAAAATCCAATAAAAATGGGGACGAAGGATGAGAAAACACCACCCGATCCAAATCCTCAGCCAGCCATGTTCACTTTATCTCTCCACTCCCCGTGGGCCGTTACTTGGAACATGAACCGTTGGTGTGGGGGCCATGATTGGCGCAGTGCGTCTAATTCTGACAATTTGGAATCATTAGACTTCGCTTTACTTGACTCGGGCAAGATCGTCCTGGAGATCGTGAATCTCGAATGGAGGGAACCTTTGCCTCGGTGCCAGTGGCTTCGCAAGTTACCGAACGCTTTCCAAGACCGAACTTGCCTGCGACAGGCTTAGTCATCCACATCACCCTCCCGATTAGGAAGCCTGTGAGGTCATCCAGCTCAGATGTTCAGCTCCATAGAACAACACAGCCATTGTTTGAGTCCAGGATCCGTATCTGCGCCTCGAAGAAGTATATTCTGGGCCAATTTTCAATTATTGATTGGTATTACGATGAAGAAACAAACAAAAAAAAGGTTTCGTTCGGAGAGATTACTGAGTTTACAGGTATGATCATCTCAATGCAGTTACAAATAGTCAAGATCCCACCAAACTCAAAGAGCAGGATCATGAACAAAAGTACCTGATAGCAAAGGTAGGAGGGGTGACAGTGTCCAACCACCTGCTTCAGTTCATGTTCCTGACTCACGTTCGCTGCTGGATACTGGGTCTCAGCTCACCTGTGCCGCCGGGGCAGGACAAAGGTTGACAGATCTCATGGGTCCCCTTCATGCAGTCTCCATTTCGCCTTCCATTCGCCTTCCACCATACAATGCTCCGTTTGGCTGTTGACCCTCCATCTACTAGTCCATGCATCATCATGCAGCTGCGCTCGAACGAACCGGCTGAAGAGGGTTAATAGATAGACGGGGAAGTCGGGAACTTCCGCAAATGGATGGGTAGTGAATGGACCATCCAGAAGAATGGCATTGAGCCGTAAATCCGGCTTCTCTGATTGGGTTGACCCCGACTTTTAGCCATGAATCGAGGATCCTGCGCACAGGGACGGTGCCGCTGTACTGGTGTTCACAGTGGGGAGGGCAACAAAAGAAAACAATCACGATGGAAAAAGCAATTAAATTGAACTATAGAGCACTATCATTCCTCCTATATCCACAAATCCTAGTATCATCGATCGGGCAATGCCATCGGAGAATTTTTCTCCGATCAGTCAGACAGACAAGACTGATTGGCCGATCTGGAAATCCTTGAGGGCCGAGTTCCAGGGCAGTGGAAAGGGAGTATTAAGCTTCGGCAAGGAAGCGATCAGGATGTGAAGAGATCGACCATGTGTAATGGAAGGCTCGCTTTACTGTGATGATAAGTAACATGCCTGATGCCGTCGAGTCTCTCCGTAAACTAGTGAAATGCTGTCGGATTGACTTTCGAAGGAAGCGCTGTCCTGCAAAGGGGCAGGACTCAATCACACCTCGAGAGCGGGAAACATGCAGTGTAGTGGATATCTCGCGCTGTCAAAACTGTCACACTGGAGCGGTATACAAACGCTATGCACCACAGCAACCATAAATTACATGACAACCAATATGACAAGGTCCACAGCACATGGCAGATACCACGAGCTGGAATATCAACTGTAATACCGCATACAATTCTTTTTAAATATTTTTTTTTCCAAAAATAACCCCCCTCAATTAAATTAATTTACTCCAAGTACGAAGGAAGATGATGCAGTGATCAGTCAAATATCATAACTAATTTAACCGGTACGGTCGATCCTTCGTCCAAGCGGGCGACTATTTAGGGTGCATAGGCCGCATGACGTGAGCCTCTATCGGACCGACTGATTGGCCAGCATATTTAAGGTATTTGTCATTCTGGGGCAGGTGGATCTCGTACAGTTTAGGTAAAGATAGGCGGAATATTTTTCTTCGAGAGAATCCGAAGCGGCCTCAATTCCCTTTCCTCGGAGAGCGTCCCATGTGCTCACATGGATCATCCAGACAATAGAAGGAGCTTCCTATTCTGGTAACGCTGAAACAAAGTAATCCAGGTGACTGGTAAGTTGTGAAGAACAACCATTGATGAACAATGATCAACCGTCACACATCCAATTTCGCTTGACAAGAATTATTCCTCACTACTATACACAGTATTTCCTATCCTCGATCGAGATATTACTATCCATTTTCAAACTGGTTGTTAGACTAGCATGTTGCACTATGCTTTCCCCCCTCTCCCCAAGGACCCAGTTCATGGCAAATAGTGGGGAAACCGCTATTCCCTGACGTTTTGTTTAAGTGTGATCTCGCCCTGAGCTTCGTTTATTGTTTGGGGCAGTGAAACTAGTCTACCTCTAGCACCGATGATGTCCATGGAGTTCCTCGGGGACCCTCGGTCTCCTCTCCTTGTACCTGTTATCTCCTAGGGGCCAGGCGATCTTTTGTCGAGCGAGCCAATGTGGTGCCGCCATTTCACATCTGTGGCCGGTCGTTGAATTGCCATGTGGACGGGTCCTTGCGATCCACCCTCGTGGTAGTACGCAGCAAACAAAAGAACTGTACACACAGATCCCATCCATACATCTTACGTATACACGTTGGATCTTCCCGGTTCAACCTAAATATTACTCGAGCCCTGTTGGATACATCCATGCCAGGTGAATTCCAGAGAAAGGAGAAAGAACGCAGAAAGAATAATACGACTCTTCGATCATCATTTCCGCAGGTCCAAACAGACAGGTCACAATACCCGATCAACGGCTGACCCGAAAACTGATATTTGACTATTGATTGATCGGAAAGCGCTTAGTGGAGTCGGAACCTTCGACAACGCGATACGCTAGGTACACACACGCTGACTGTTAGAGTTTTGGAACCCGAATGGTCGCCGGCGGTTACCCTCGAGCTGGTACCAATCAAAGGCCCGGGACGTATTTGAGTTCTCTCCTCCTAGCTCACTATCATCCTGCAGGACAAGGCGATCGGCTCTGTCAATTGCCTAAAAAGCCGTGATACATCATCCTCTTCACTATAATGGGTGAACTTGGATTGGATGCCTAGGGCATCACTACTAGCCGTACCAAACTTTTGGGCTTACGAAGTCTCGAGGCAGGTTCTTTTTTTTTTTTTTTTTTCTTTCTATCCATATGCCTGAGGGTAAAGGTTCAAGTCAAATAAAGCATGTACGATATGATGCACTGTTCGATGTAGGCCACAAATAATTACATGTATCACGCCAAGCGACCATCAGCACGTTTCAGGACATGTCTGGGGTTTGACATGGGTGAGAGTTAAGTAGTAATATCTCTTTTACGCAGGTTGTTCAGCGCTGTGTAACCCCCAAAAGGCAAATGAGCCAGGATTCCCGATGCAGGATGTCCTGTACGGGGGGTTTAGAGTGGAGCGAACGGCTCTCTCGCATCCGCAGTTGTTTCCTGACTGTCGGGACTCTGCGAACCTCAAGAGGCCCGAGCACCTCTCGGGACGGAGTTTGACTTGTTTGTACGGATCAGAGGGGGATGAAAACCCGGACAAAAAAAAGAAAGAAAACGAAATCAATGCCAAGGACAGGTCTACTTAGTGTCGCTGCGTACAACTCCATTTTGAATCTTGAGCAGCGAAGGATTGCGTCAATGGATCTACTACTATTTGTTTGACAAGGAAATCGCTGCTGGATCCTGTCTCAATCTAGTAGGAGTCCAGATGGAATGATGTTCTAGAGCAAAGAGTAACAACGGAGCTGTCATCCATCCACACAGCAGGTACTGAGAAATGATCGGCAGCTTGTAACAGACAGAATACAGGGCTGCATAAGATACCATTCCATACATACAGAAATACATCAATACAGTGACCGCATCATGGTTTTCATGGACTGGTCAATGGTAATATATATATACTCCATATATATATGTATCTCTCCCCGAAAACCGAAAGAAAAGGTATAATCAAGATAGTCTCGAGTTCACAGGTAAAATGAGGAAATGACGATACCCCACTAAGAGTTTAAAATCCAGAGAACGTTTTGTAGCAAGAAGAGGTACCAAGTAAACATACCAAAAATCTTGGGTCCATCGTTTTTTGTCAGAATCGATTTTTAACTCAATACCCGTAAAACGGTGAACCTTTCCCATGGGAGGGCTAAATGAAGATACCAAAAACCTAAATTTAGTTGAACTTGGCGGGTAGTTGTAACCTCGAGTCGAAGAACAATAATCTGGATCCTTGGGACCATGAATGACGTTGGAGGCACTACTACCACCCAAGGTTCCTCGACCTTGGAGAGAGATGTGTGTGTGTTTACGACAGGCTAAGACTGCCCCATACCTAAAAGGGGGGGGCGCTTGTCAGAAAATACGAAGGGGGTACCTGGTGGGCTTCGCTCCGTTGGGCGGCGTCCTGTTTTTGTTTTTTTTTTTTTCCTTCTCGGGCTTTACAAGTGAGAAAAGTGTCGGGGACCAAGTGGTTCCCGATTCGCCCAAGTGCCCGAATCTCCCCGTTCCGGTTTAGACTCCCTTCAGCCTCGAACTAACTTACTAGTCAAGTCATTTTGCTCCGTCGGACTTTGTTGCTGGTTAACCTTGCCCTAAACCTAACTCAGGGATTCGGACAACGACTATGTATGTCGAATTCGTATATAGCCAATTTATGCATAACATATCCCATCCATGACAGCCAGTCCCTTGGTCAGGTTGAACCTACGACTCGATAGTGGTTCAATAAATCCTACGCCTATGAATTCGTGTCCCATGTCTCCCTTTTGATAGTCTCTTTCCTAATCGGTGGAGTTATACATCCACGTCCCCTGTAGAGGAAAATTTAAAATAAAAAAATGGCCGATGGCTGATGCCCAACGTCAGGTCTAGAAGATGCTCATAGTGTACGGAGTACATTTGGTTCCTCATTGCCCTCCCCCAAACTGCCAAAGAAGGAGCGGCATCGTTGTGACGCCACATTCCCAATCTAGTGGTATAGGACCCTGCAAACTACCAAATGGAGAAGTCCCTCAACCTCGAAAGAGTAGGAGATATCGCGAAGCCTCTCCCTTTGTCACAACCCGAACCCATGGCAAGGTTCGAACGTTGTCTAGGTTCCAGATCCATGAAGTTGGGATCTCCTCAGTCCCGCCTCTATACGAAGAACAACTACGGAGACTCAAAGATGCCCAAAGCCACCTCGTACTGATTCTTTCACGCAGAACGGGTGACTTTCCGCCCGGCAGGAGTGGGAGGCCATCCGCCTCCCCATTGTATCCAATTGATTTGCGGGTCCGGTCTTTGGCTTCTGCAGGGATGCCACGGTGAATGAAAAACAAAAAGACGGCATCTCGAACATCTTGTTTGGCAACCACCCCCGCCTGGGATATCCCCATACATACTAGTCCGTGATCCTAGAATGAAACATGATCCTGGTAGAAACGTAGTGGCGTCGAGAGACACCGGGATGCGACAGGGCCAAGCATCGGATTTTCATCTCGCGTATGGCTAAAAAAGCCGTTGCACATCATCGACTGAGGGATATCTTGAACTCCCGTTCACAACGCGGTATCCACCTATCCGCTCGATTCTGGAATCCTTACCTATAGTATTCTATTCTTTGTTCTAGTGAGCTATCGGTGAACGTGAGCGTGCTGGTGGTTGCCTCATTACGGTCGGAATAGTGTCATATGGCCCACCAATGCAGACACTTTGACGACAGGACCAGCGTGTGGGGTGGGTTGCGGGCCATGAGACCGGATGATTTGACTTTGCTCAAAGACTATCAGTGCAAAGAATCCCACAGGAAAAATGCAAGATTGCAATGTCAAGAGGGGTTGCAGGCCCTTTTTCGGGCTTTGGTGAAACAGTCTGACAGATAACAATTCGAAGGTTCGCAGTCAATGCACTGGATAAAGACCTCCCCAATTAGGAAGTGACAACATGCTCGAGATTTACCAAACACGACGGGTTGTAACGTCCAGCGACCTTCGCCGTATTACGTCGAAACTGTCACAGATAAAGTAACTGACCGATACCGTACTCGTTGGTATATCTGGTCTATCTGCAGATAGCAGGCTATACTAGTCCACTGTCCCCCTCGGAGTGGCTCGGTGATCTTGATGGTGGAAGGCTGGTCAGATTAACGTCACCCGCGCATCCACTGAGTGGCCATAATCTGGCCATCTGCGGCATTTTCCTCCATATCCATGTAGATAGGTCGTCAGCTCGCAGCGTTCATGGAGGACTTGGAGACAATCTGACTGGGCTATCAATCTGGTCAATGTCAAATAAGGAGCGGTTCGCGCGACATCTTTGCCCCCGCTTGCATCCTCGTGGTCATGGATGTCCCTTGCATAAATCGTATATCTGTATGGGTGTGAAGCACAATCCAGTAATTGACAGGACAACTCAAACCTTTTTCCCATCAATGGGTTTCAAGTGAGGCCGTCAGTACATCCCTTCCTTACTCAGCCGGTTCGTATGCGGCACACTGCCGCCTCATCTTGATCATGGACTACTTGAGTGGTGGATCGTCCCGGTAGCTTTCCAGCCATTGAAGTCTCATGGAGCAAATGTAACCATAAATAACCTGCATTTAGAAACCTCAAAAAATGGGTTAGTTGTGGTGAAACAGCAGCGGCCTGATGATGAGGAGAGCCCGTGACAACCCCTTGCCTTTTTGGGTCAAGCCAACGTAGCTGTATTGTTCATTTCTTTGTCCACCACCGTAAGTGACTTCTTCACTAACAGAGTCGCTTGCCATCTACTGTCAATCTAAGAAGCTTTCATCCATACGTCGCCGAAACTGGAGAGTATGGCTGCCATTACGTACTACACACCCTACCCGCGAAAGCATAATCATTTGCCGTTCATGATCACACAGGGAACGATGAGACCCAGCATGACTCGAGAAGGAAGCAGGAAAATGCTTAGCGGGCCCCTCACGATGAATCCTTCCAGCAACATCTCGTGGGTTCATTGCAGCTTGTGCCCTTCGAGACTAGGTGAGCAACTAGTCCGTACAGAGCGACCTTTTATCGAGTAGAAAAGCGTACTGACGCCTGCACGGTCAGTGTTCTGGTCAGACATCCGGTAATAGTTGCAACTATCTTCGTCTGGGCCATGATCTCACTGTGACGAAAAGCAAAAGTACCGTTGCGCAAAATTGCTCATGGAAGCGTCCCTGATATTAGAAATACAGAAGGACTAGCGATCTACTAGTATCACTTAGTGATCGTCTAGTCAGTTGACTATGGGCTCGGCTATGAGCAATGCGGGTTGTGTGCACGGTATCTACCCGGCTGTCGAAACTCTATCGGCAGGCGCCATCCATTCCAGGCCCAGTTTTTCAGCCTTGGGTCCCAGCACACAGGTTAAGCGCAAGGCCATCCCGTCCCTAAGATGGGAAATATGCCCCATATCCCCTTGCGGCTGGGCAAATAAGCGATATGGATCGCGATCCACGGGCCCCATGTTGGTTTGAACTGCTTCACAGTCACCTCCTGGTCCCGCTCCTAGGCTGGCTGTCTAACCGAGAATTGTCAAATTAGTGCTGAATCTGGGAAAATTGGGTCGTTGTTCTGTCGCACTACTTGAAGCCAGTGTCTCGGGTTAATACCTGCTAGATGCCGGGAAACAATTACGGGTTCTAATATTAGGCATGAGCTTGTTGGGACTCTCAATGACTCGCTTCCATTATCGTCGCAACGTGAGGGAGAGGAAAAATAGAAGGGAAGGCCCAAGAATAGAGAGGAAGCACTGTGCCGCGGACCCTGCGATGCATCGTACTTGCAATTTCGTGGCCGGCAAGGTGCCGGTCAAGATTATCTACCCAACACAAAACATTACCTAGCCTGCTCCACTGACTCCTCATCTTTCCCCTCATCTTTCCGCTTGAGCCGTGAGGGGGACGGCTACCATGGGCATGCTGTTGCCAACAATGAACCTGATATGATCAACGTGGGCACACGTGCTGCGTGATGCATTGGCATATTCAGATACATCACAATCAAACTCTTTAGTGCTCATCAACAAGTATAGGATGAGATCATGGTTTCCTCATAATTGAATCATCAACTTCCATTTTCCTTCTGAGAAGAAAAAAAGAAAAGAAAAATGAGCCATCTAAAACAAAAGCACGTGCATACAATGGCCAGGTTCTCCAGCCACCTTCTGAGTTTGGCTGAGAAGGCTTCGCTGGACTCATATTGGCTAATGATAAGTGGCGTCGAACGCATACAGTGGATTTAGTGAAATTTTATACTTTTGGTAGGATCGAATTATTGTTTGTGATTCAATCATGCATAACGCATACATCTAATCAGGTTTCCGCGGCAGTCACCATAACTCTATACTTGGGCATCTGTTTTTCCAAGCCCAAATTTTGGGACTGTGACATCGATTAACACTCAATTCCAAATACGTTTTCCATTTCTCTTGCATAAATGTGATCGGATGTATCTCATGCGATAGTACTCCGTATTCTATGTCTAACCAGTTTTACTGGCCTGATTGACTGAATAAGAAAATGCGCAAGATATATTCAGGTGACAAATTGATACTTGACAAGAAAAGATTATACGCTCGTACCAACCCTCTACGCCCTGGCAAAAACAGGCATTGTCTCAATCGGACAAGCAACCTCGACTGTCTTGCCTCCCTCGTAGACCTTGTCTTCACCCCATAATGTCCATGAAGACCCTGCTGGCAGATAGGCAGTTATCTTCCGCTGCCCTGCTTCGAGCACCGGCACTACAAGATACTTAGAGCCGTACATGTACTCTGTCTCGATATCCCATGCTAGTTTGTCTTCCGGGAATTCATAGAACAAAGTCCGAATCACCGGGGAGCCCTTCTCATGGGCTTCTTTCATCAAGCTCCTAGTGTAGTCTCTGAGCTCTTCGCGAATGTTAATGTATTTCTTGCAAATCTCGTAGATCTCCTCTCCATATGACCAGACCTCATTGTCTGATCCCGACGCAGTAGGCTGTCCCTCCGGCTTCGGTTCGCGGTCACCATGCAGACGCATCACCGGGCAGAACGTCCCCCATTGAAACCACCGAGTAAAAAGCTCCCTGAATGCGGGATCATCCGGGTTACCTCCATGGAAACCGCCGATATCCGTAGTCCACCAAGGGATCCCAGCTAATCCCATGTTCAGTCCGGCAGCCAGTTGATTGCGAAATGAGCTCCAGGACGATGCAATGTCACCACTCCAGACAAGGGCACCATATTTCTGGCTGCCGGCCCAGGCACAACGGAGGAGATTCACGATGTTTTGTTGCCCTTCGGCCTCCATACCTTCGTAGAATGCCCGTGCGTACTCTTTGGGGAAGATGTTTCCGATCTGCATATTGGGGCCGGCGTGATAGCGATATATATCGAAATCGTAGATGCTGTATTCGGGCTCCGCTTCGTCTAACCAGAAGACCCGGATGCCCTTGTCGTAGTAGTTCTTCTTTGCAGTTTGCCAGATGAACTTCTGGGCTTCGGGGTTGGTGGCGTCGAAATGTGTGATATCGCCATCGCATTGCATGGCGATTCGCAGCCCGCGATCGTGGCGGATTAGGAGGCCTCGCTCGAGCATCTCTTGGTAGTTCACGGACGTGGTTTCCACGGTAGGCCAGATGGATACCATTAGTTCCACGCTCAGTTCCTTGAGTTCTTTGATCATAGCATCTATTATTTGAGGTAGATGTCAGTCAATATTTATATCTGTGGTGTTGTGAAGGACAACTTGCCAGGATCAGGCCAGAATTCAGGATCAAAGCTCCAGTCACCTTGATGTTTCCAGTGGAAGAAGTCAATGACGATCAGGTCCAGTGGGA
The DNA here is from genome assembly GCF_001792695.1 of Aspergillus bombycis. Lineage (NCBI taxonomy): Eukaryota > Fungi > Ascomycota > Eurotiomycetes > Eurotiales > Aspergillaceae > Aspergillus > Aspergillus bombycis. The sequence continues at coordinate 153,210 of NW_019170043.1, read as the reverse complement.
TCTGTCGCCTTTTGTATTCCCTCGCCACGTTAAGCAGCTGTTCCTGGTTCCAGTACCGGAGCTTGCACTGCCAGAACCCTAAGCCGTACTCAGGCATCATCGGGACGTAGCCAGTCATCTTAGCGTATGCCTGCTCAATCTCTGCTGGCGTGTCACCTGCGACGACCCAGTAATCCAGCGCCTTGGTGGAATATGCCTCGAAGCTCATGGTATTTGTTCCAAAAACAGCCCGTCCGATCCCAGGGTTATTCCACAAGAAGCCGTACCCGAGGGAGGAGATCGCAAAGGGGACACTGGCTTGGGAGTTTCGATGTGCCAATTCGACATCGGCACCCTTGAGGTTCAAAGATGGCTGTTGGTATTGACCCATCCCGAAGATCTTTTCCTTGGGATCGAGGGACTCGAAGCGCATGGTGAGATGGAAATCGCCCCCTAGGATTCCTCGCAGTTCGCGAGCTTCGACCTCCAAGGCACTGCATTTTGGATCTTTGGGGTCACGACGATGGCGAGCGTATTCCTCCAGGAGCTTGTTTCCCTTGGAGTCGTAAATGATGACCTTGCCGCGCTGGGAGACGACAGCTTTGATTTTGCCGTTGGAGATGCTGGCTTCCTTGCCTTCCGGGGTCTCGATGACGGGCTGACTTGAGCTGGGTGTTGTGGATAGCGCCCAGTCTTCGGTGGGCATCGATGGGAGCTTCGTCGCCCTCACTCTGAATGCGTTCTCACCCCATGACTGAATCCAAAGAAGATGGTCATCGAAGCGAAAGATGAGCTTGTCGTCTTCAGCATAGAGCATGATGGGGAGATTGAAGTTGGTCACGTATTATAATGGGCTCAACTGGTTCAAGAGGGTTAGGAACAAAATACTGCGGTCTCAATAGGAGAAGAAATCAATTGTTAACTTGGGGGACATGGAGTCATTAAATGATCAGAGCGAGTGGTGGTGCTGTGCTCCCCCTCGTGGGGACTTGGTCTCACCAACACAACGGCCCCCTGCAACACATGCAGCAATGCGACCAACGCCGGGGTTCCAGCCGTCGGTATATAACGACAATGGGCAGTTCCCCTGCGGAGGAGCTCCGGTGGTGGTGGGGGAACTCTGAGATCTACTTATCCATATTAACCGGCGGGCAAGCGCTCTTCGGATTGGTACATGAGATTATAGCCTAAAGACCGCCGCACTTTGTACGACGCCTCAAGGCTGGAGAAAATAACACCAACGGCCTTCCTGTGGAGAAGAGCAATGATTTACCTGCGAGATAAAAATGTGGAGGCTCCGATCTCTCGGTTTCTCCCCCGCATTTACATGACGTCCTGTACTCCATGGATCTCCATAGCATTCCCAATTGGTATCTAGAACGTCGGATTCTCCAGTCCGATTGTGTATACAGTGCCACTAGGGGAAATCACACGATGCTCTCTAAGCTTGGCAGTGGTCCTTCTATCCAACAGGATCTTAATCCAGACGATGCCATACTCCTGTCCAACACAAGCGTTTCACTGAAACCCCCACGCTTGCCTCCGATGAAGGACAGGCTCTCCGGTTCAAGCACTCAGATACCTGAGAAATGTCGTCCAGGATCCTCGGTCGAATGAAAGCCCAATAGGTTAAACCATGTAACGCTCACGACACATGCTGTACCCCGTACCCCATGGGGAACCGTGTCAATCCTGCGGGGTGCATTTCATTTACCCCAGGAAATGGACAAAGTCCGGTGTCTTGGCTACTGCTTTAAAGTTAGGATGCAGCAGAATGATGCGTTTGCTCGTGGAGGAATTGCCTCTCAGACACTCATCGAAGCTATAAATACGTCATGTCTCCTCGTATCTGGAATACATAGGTCAGACACCTCTCTCTCTCTCAGTCTTTCTCGTGGGCATTGTACTTCTAAACATGAGAATCGACGAAGACGTTTCCAAGGAGCACAGTGCTCACATAGAACATGCCGTAGAAACTACGGTTCCAACCAAGGACGCCCTACAGGCCTCTACAGATGAGCATGAAGCTACCGTATGGGAGGCCCTGAGACACAACTATAAAGCTGTGTTGTGGTCTGCCGCTATCTCGTTGTCGATCATTATGGAAGGATATGATGTTGGTGAGCATTATCGTGCATACTGCTGTTTCATTGAGTTGCTGGGAATTTAGTAACGGTGCAATAGTCCTAATCTACCAGTTCTTTACGTACCCTGCGTTCCAACAAAAATTCGGGTCATACCGTCCAGAGCAAGGGGACTACATAGTCACTGGGCCCTGGCAGGCAGGTCTTAGCAATGGTGCCAACGTTGGGATCGTGATTGGCGGCTTCATGAACGGCTACTTGTCTACAAGATTCGGATATAAGAGAGTCCTTCTGGCGGCCCTCTTCTTTATGAACTGGTTCATTTTCATTCTCTTCTTCGCTCCATCAGCACCTGTGCTTCTCGTCGGGCAAATCTTGTGCGGGCTCGCTTGGGGCATTTTTGCGACATCATCCCCAGCCTACGCCTCGGAAGTATGTCCACTTGCTCTCCGTGGATATTTAACTTGCTACGTGAATCTCTGCTGGGCCATGGGTCAATTTATCGCCTCCGGTGCCCTTTACGGCTTGCTTAAGATCGAGAGCGAGTGGTCTTACCGTATTGCCTATGCTCTACAATGGATCTGGCCTGTTCCTCTCTTCCTCCTTATTATGTTTGCGCCAGAGTCCCCCTGGTGGTTAGCACGAAACAATCGTATGGATGATGCATTTAAATCTCTTGCCCGGCTCGACACCCGAGGCCGCGAATCACACCAGAGAACTCTAGCGCAGATCATGCATACACTTGAGCTAGAGTCAAAGTTGGAGTCCGGGTCTAGCTATCTAGACTGTTTCCGAGGCATCGACCGGCGCCGCACCGAGATTGTCTGTGTGAGTTTCGCAGGTCAAGTACTGTCAGGCTCGGCCTTTGCCTACACTCCCACCTACTTCTTCGTCCAGGCGGGAATCAGTACCGAAAATGCCTACCAGATCTCGGTAGGGGGTACGGCGATTTCCTTTGTCGGGACTGTCATCTCGTGGTTCTTGCTGACCCGGTTTGGTCGACGCCAACTATATGTGACTGGCATTGCCTGTCTGACCGGTTTCTTGCTGATCATCGGAATCACTGCTGCGGCATCTGAGTCCAGCAGCGCGAAATGGGGGCAAGCTGCTTTGTGTTTGGTTTGGCTCTTCACCTATTCCGTCACGCTGGGTCCAGTTACCTACACTATTATCTCAGAGACGTCGTCCATTCATTTGAGAGCGAAATCAGTTTGCCTATCACGCAACGTCTACAATATCACCAATATCGTTGCCCAAGTCGTCGAACCTTATCTGATCAATCCGACTGAGGCTAACCTGAAGGGCAAGACGGCGTTCGTCTGGGCGGCAACCGCAGCGGTGACCGCCGTCTGGGCATTCTTTCGACTACCAGAATGCAGAGGCAGAACGTATGACGAGCTGGACGTGATGTTTCATCAGAAAGTGCCCGCCAGGCAGTTCGCTACTTATCAGGTCAACGCGCATGATGCGGATGCACGGAAGACGAGTCCTGCGGAAGGTGTTGTAGACAATAGTGGTGACAGAGCCTGAACGAAATATACCGGAACTAAAGTAAACTGGACTGAGAAATAATGAAATGGAACGTATTTTTATTCTTATTGATTTATCATACACTTGAGAGAAATCAATGATTATCTGAGAGTGATTTATAGCTACCAACTAAAAATTAAGCCCGTCGCCGCCTGCGAGCGGTGAGCCCAGTAACTACTGCTCATCGCCGGCACCTCCAAAGCTTCAGTTCGCGATTGATTCATATCTTTCTCATATCCCTCTCCTCCCCGCTTTATTATAAACTGAGTTTTTCCAAATTACATTTGTGTGTGCTACACATCTTCCTTACTGTATCAACCACATTCCATTTAGTCCGCAAGTGACCCTCCCCGCAATGGAGGTCGCCGGCGTACAACAGCCTTCCGCCTCGAACGGTGACCACGCCATGGATGCGTCAATGGATATCGACATGGACCTCGACCTTGGTCCATTACCGGAAGCCGAGGCAATCGAAACTGTGAGTATGAATGCATCCAAGATGCCCACCATGTCTCGTCTAACCCTCGTCGCACGACTCAGGACCCAATGGGCGGAACAATTCCCTTTCAAGATGGAGCCGTAGATCCCCAGTCTTCAGAAGCCCAGTACGAGAAAGTACACGTCAGAGGTGTCGACGAATTGACGACGGATAATATCAAGCAATTTGCGAACGAGCACTTCACCCTCGAAGCTCCTTCCCGAGTCGAATGGATCGATGACACATCGGCAAATCTCATCTACTCCTCGCCTGAAATCGGTCTGCAGGCTTTGTCGGCCCTTACGCAGGCTAGTGAAGAAGAAGATACGTCTGAATTACCGGCGCTGCGACTCCGATCCGCTAAACTCCTCCCTTCCCACCCCGATTCCGTACTCCAGGTGAGATCGGCCGTGAAGAGCGATCGCAAGAAGCCCCGCGCCCATGAAGCCAGTCGTTTCTATCTTATGCACCCTGAACACGATCCTCGCGAGCGTCTGCGACGGGAGTTCGACGATAGACGACGCCAAGGTGGCGGGGACGATGGGGATTACAGGCGGAGACGGTTCGACGGCCGGGAGCTGCGGCGACGGAGGGATCGTGACGGAGATGAAATTATTAGCGCTAATATGTATGACGATTCGGGGGCAGCTAGCACGGATTATTCCGAGACGGGAAGAGGTCGCGATGAGCGAGGTCGACGCCGGGACCGGGACCGGGACCGGGAACTGTTTCCATCGGATGAAGGACGTCCTTCAGGGCGCCTTCAGAATCGCAGTGCTTCTCCAGGTCGCGATACGTTGATGGAGAGCGGGTATTCGGAGCATGATCGTCGCGACTCGCGCAGGCACTTCCGCGAGAGGTCGCCTCAGATCGATCGCCGGAATAAAGGCAAGGAACTCTTTCCATCTTCGAAATCTTCCGGTGCCGAGGCTGATGCCGATGCCGACTCGCGAGAGCTATTCCCGAATAAACCAGCGGCCAGTTATCTCAAGAAGGAGCTGTTCCCCAGTAAGCACAGCAATCACCGTCGGTCGGATGCCATTGATGCTGCGGATGAAACGGCCGATCTATTCTCGAAGAGAATCTCAGTCCCTCTTGTGGATGGTTCTCGCGATCAACGACGGAACAAAAACGTCGAGCTTTTCCCAGAGTCTGAGGAGAGGGGGGTCAATATCCGTGGAGCCGCTGGCCCAGACCAAGGGTTCTCGATTCGTGGCGCGGCAAATGGTCTCTCAATTAAAGGACGAGGCGCATCGGTTCGCGAGCTCTTCCCATCCAAGTACAAATCCAACGCTGGCAAGGAGCTGTTCTCGGATAAGATAGAGGGCCGAGGAGGGCCACGACGGAGGGCGGAGGATATGTTCAGCTGAAAAGCTTTTAGAAATTGCACATCGGCGAGAAACGTGAATCGACAATCATTCGGTATAATCGGGAACCAGGGAGCCTTTGAGAATCAGATAGAAAACGTGTCGAATGACGCCATCCAATTTGTGATACCAATACTTTCCTCTTTGCTTTTTTACTTTCTTGATCTTTTCTATGGCCACTCCATACTTAAAATCTGCATACTCGCTTTTTTACGGACATGTATAATACACTGGCTAGATTCTTGAAAACTCAATGTGCCGTACATACGGAATGATATGACCCGAACCTCTTAAGATAAAAGTTATGGTTATCGACCCCGGTGTTTATCACGACTTCCAACTAACATCCCAACCTAAACCCCAGGAAAAATAAGCCGAAATGCCACCAACGTCCCAAAGCCCTCAGTTGGCGAGTATTTTGGTAGCCCGCTTTCTACGAAGCAACAATTACGCCGAGACTCTTGATGCATTCATCCGTGAAGCGGGATTGCCCGCCGACGCGGGGCAGGTAACAGACAACAAAGAAGGAAACAACTGGACGATCGAGAGCGTACTCGAGGAGAAGAAAGCCTTTGATCAGACTTTGGGATTTGAACGGTATGGCGAAGAAGCAAAAGATGAGTGGAGCGTTCCTGGTGAGTCCCTTTGCGTTTCTCCTTACAGATAGATATATATTCTCCCTTCCTAGACAAACCCCCCCCCCCAGCCTGGCTAACACGACATACAGCACCTTCCAACCCGAAAATCGTAGAGACGCCAACATCATCAAACATCCTCGCCTGCTCCGTAGATCCATGGGGACACCCAGAGAGCAATGAGGACAACCAAGACACACCATCTCGTCTCATAGCCACAGGCGCAGACAAACAGCTCCATCTCTTCAAGACAGAAGCCGACAATGCCATCTTCAGCTCACTCCCAGGACTCTCCGAGTCCCCGATCCTATCATACGTCTCTATCTGCAATGGCGAGTACGTCTGTTTAACCAACATGTCGGGCCAGCTCCTCTTACAACGGAACGCCGAGGTCCTCGACAAAAGAAAAGACCACGCCAAATACGCCGTCAAAGTAGTCGCATTCGAAGACCACGACTCCCCACAGAGACCCATATGGGTAGCCACAGCCGGCTGGGACTCCAAGGTCCATCTCTACCGTCTAGATCTCGCAGACGAAGGCCCCATAGCGATCGGCGAGCCCGTCGCATGCATCACCCTAGCTTCGAACCCGGAGTCCTTGCTCTTCGTCCAACACCCGGACACAAAGGAACTACTCCTGCTCGTCGCCAGGCGCGACTCCACCCATCTGTACTACTACCAGGTCCAACACCAACCGTACGAATGCACCCTCCTTGGCAAACAGAACCTGGCGCCCCATTCCAACGCGTGGATCGCCTTCTCCCCGTCCTGTCTCGCCCTCAGCCCCCATGACCCGGGCCTCTTGGCGGTCGCTACCTCAACTCTACCACATATGAAGGTTATCATTGTGCGGCTTCTGTTCCCATCTACGGATGATAACGCCGACGGTCCAGAGCCGGAGACACAGGCTACGCAGGCTCTCGCGGCGCTGTCACTTCAGAATCGGGAGGACGCTGCCATCGTGATCCAGGCAAATACGTTTGCGCCGCAGACGGCGTATTCGACGCCGCAGGTTGCCTGGAGACCGGATGGTTCGGGTGTCTGGGTTAATGGGGATGATGGGGTGATTCGGGGGGTGGAGACTAGGACTGGGAAGGTGGCTACAGTGTTGAAGGATGGGCATGTGGCTGGGTCTAAGATTCGGACGATTTGGGCGGGTTGGGTAGATGTCTTGAGGGATGGGGAGGTGGTGAGGGAGGAGTGGTTGGTTAGTGGGGGGTTTGATAAGAGGCTGATTGTTTGGAAGGCTTGATGGTATAGCTTCGTAGGGTTGGTGGTTACTTGAGTTTGCATGAAGATACCTGGGTCGTGTATCATATCTGACGGTCAACGTCATTGGGTTCAGATAAGGGAGAAACAATTATGACAACGTAAATGAATGGATGTAGTATAAATGAATTGATTGCTATTCTGGTTTACGAATGTAGCCCTCCGTCCATGCACCCACTGGCCACAGAGTCAAGGCAGAAGGTGTTTGGTAATTGGAGGGCATGGAATCTTCTCTCGGCACGTTGAAAAAATCCTTCAGCAAGCGCGCATGAAAATAAGCACGAAGCTGTACACACATATGCCTGTTCATACGAACATTGAAAGCCCATCATAAGGGCTGTGGAACTGCACAACCTACTGACCAAAAACACACAGGAAGAACGAAAACAAGTGTCAGGCCATGTCGTGGAATCGAATCATATTGTCTTATTTAGCAACCGTTGCGCGGGACCAGCCAGAGGGTCTATCCGACAGGACGCCTGGGATCATGGCACGTGTGAAACACCAACTCAATGCGCTCCCATTTTTAATTCATTTCTAAATTAAGTTGATTTATGCGACCTCACGCTTGCCCTCCTTGCGCTCCTTCTGTAGCAATTGTTAGCCGGTCTTATCTTTTTAAGATTGTGCTTGGCGAGTGGTCCGAGTGCGTTGGTGTGGAGAGGGGAGATGATCAACGTACAAGAGCCTTCATGGTTCCGTGAAGAGCGTGACGGTGGTTGCGGCGGAACTTGGGGTCAACACCCTTGAGGGAGGGGTAACGGTGAGTCTTAGGCTTCTTGATACTGTTGCGAGTCAAGTATGTCAGCGGCCTGCTCCTCATCGTTTCATTTCGTAGTATCCATCGCAGAGGGGTGTTGGCTGAGCTATGTTGCATTGCTGGATCTGATCTCGATCGGGTTCGCTGTCGAAATAAACCGCCCACCACACCCAACAATACAACATATCGCCGCAATCCCCCTCCGGTCGAAAGACGTCGTGTTTCAGGAAGGATAAGGATCGAATGGTACGCACCCGTTACGGTGAGCCTTCTGGCTGTTGTGGTGCTGAGAGGCGTTCTTAGACTCTGTCAAAGGTAAGACGTCAGCGATTCCGAACGACGAAGTCCAAAGATCCCGTCATTTTGGGAAATGATGCCAGGACCAAAATCTCCATATTCATCCAGGGAGAACCAGGGGATCACCACGTACTGGCCATCTTGTCGGATTTGTCGCAACTGGGAGACGGTTGACGATGAGTTGGCGAGTGAGGTTACCCTGAACTGAAGCAGAAGGCGCAGAGACTCTCTCCGCCTTTAGGGCTCCCGTTTGTGGGATTTCGCTTACCGTCCGCGGCTTAGCGCCTTTGGTGCCTTACGTCCTTAGGTATAGGAGCTTACCGTTTATTATGCACAATTACTATTATTCGGGCTATGGACAGGTTCTGAGGTGTATATACTAAGAGGTCATTTAACTGAATTCAATTTCTATTATCCACGACAGAGACATTATTATACTGTTTAAAACAACCTGAAGACGGGGTCCTCCATAGGCATCTCTAAGGTACTAATCAACATCGGCCCGTGACCGGATGACTAAAGAAATGCCATGCCAACTCTATTTGTTCACGTGATATCAAAATATGGTGTTTAGTTCCAACACTCATACTGCCGGTCAAGACCCATTCAATATCAGAGCCATGCTTGTTTGAAGGTACATTAGCCTGAAGCACCCGTAATTTCGAAGGTCGGAACTGCGATAGTCTGCATTGAGTTGACTATCAGGTTCCCCATTTAGAGTAAGCCTGTATGGATCGCAATCCTGCGTCTGCACATAACACACACCATACGGAGAATATGAGAAAACTCCAGGAAAGAATGATCCAGAGATGAGGGACAGTAATCCATGTAGCCGACATTGTCTGGTGATAGTAGTAGTTGTAGTAGAAAAGACTTGCAAGACTTTTGCTGGGGATTCGGAATTCCCGCCACGTGACCGGACAAGAGCCGCTAGGGAACAACCGGCATCCGACTTCGACCTTTGCAACTCAAACACAGGTCCAAGAGGGATACCATCACCGTCGTCTCCTCCCCATCCATTGCAAGATGAGCTCTCTCCGCTTCGCTCGCTCTGCCCTCCGGGCCCGTCCCTCTGCCTTCCGCGTTCCTCTCCAGCGCAGAGGTTACGCCGAGGCCGTGAACGACAAGATCAAGCTTTCCCTGGTCCTTCCTCACCAGGTACGCCCGACCCCGTGGTTCCCTCCTTGCACACGTATATGGTGCCTTAACTAATCCATTTCCTACTTCACAGACCATCTTCAAGTCGACCGGCGTGTACGTTTGTTCCGAATTCCGACCTACCGAGAGTTGAGGGTCGGCCCTGCCTCGTTCGCAGCTGTACTTACGATCTTTTTCATTTAGTGTCCAGGTCAACATTCCCGCCGAGTCCGGAGAGATGGGTGTTCTCGCCAACCACGTCCCCTCCATTGAGCAGCTCAAGCCCGGTCTTGTTGAGGTCGTTGAGGAGGGTGGTGCTACCAAGAAGTTCTTCCGTACGTCCGACGACCCATGTTGACACCGCGCCCCGAGCCAGGACTGGTCGATGCGGCTACATCAATGCAATATTGAACAACGCTGACATGCATAACTCGTGCTGCTACAGTCTCCGGTGGATTCGCCGTTGTCCAGCCCGACTCCCAGTTGAGCATCAACGCTGTTGAGGGTTTCCCTCTTGAGGACTTCAGCTCCGACGTATGTCCCGAATCCCGACCTGTATCCTGAGATACGTACTAACGAATGCTTTTCCCCACAGGCCGTCAAGAACCAGATCGCCGAGGCCCAGAAGATCGCCAGTGGCAGCGGCAGTGAGCAGGATATCGCTGAGGCTAAGATTGAGCTCGAGGTGAGTAGAACCCACGTTCCCTTGTGGAAACAAAATGAGCGGCCAGCTAATCTTTTATAAAGGTGCTCGAGACCCTCCAGGCTCACCTCAAATAAACTACCTGATGTACATATCCACTCGCGATTCCAGCCTTGAACGTGTAGAACTATAACCAATTATTATTCTTTATTGACCCCCCAAACACGTGCTTCTATAGCATCCTTTCTAGTGTCTTGCCTGTCTATGAAGCGTATTGTCATGACTCCTGCGCTTCCCCCCGGCCTTTGCCCTATTAACCATAGTTATATAAGATCTAATCAAAACACTCGTTGTTATGTTACCTAGTCATTTATTGACTACACCATCCTTCCACTGGCTGTGAGTAGCATATATTAGCACAAATTATGTCAGATTTAAACACAGATACGGCCATATAAGGATAATTCAAGCTTAGACGACGGCGTGTGACTACCTGCCTTGCTTTCTTGTGTTATTCTTTGTCCTAAACGATAATCATGTGGTTTCATTTGTATCAATCCTTGGGTTAGGGTCATTTCTAAGAAGACAATGCAGACTTCTACGATTTATTCATCAAATCCGTTGAAGTGTGTATACTATTTCCAAGGCAACAGTAGCTTTGAAGAAACGAGATGCAGGAAACAAACCCATTAGAATTCTAAGGTCAAATGCAAAGGCGAAATCATAACAACACATCATAAGAGGGGGAAAAAAGCCGATACTAGACAGATGAAAGAAGCCACAAACATGAATAAAAGAGAAACGCCATATACTGAATCGACACATATCCCTCCCATCCAGAACCCATACCCATATCCATATCCATTTCCTCATCCCGTAGTTGAGGTATGTACGTACATTTTTGGCGTAGGTTTTCCTGTCCATGATTTTACATTTCTGTTCAGGGCCCTTTCGGTTATCATAACCATTGAAGAGTGTTGCATCAACCCTTCTGAGTTATGGTACCTAGGGCTAAAAGAGAGACTAGACAGGATCAACGTTTGCATGCATCATTAAGTTGCCATTTCATCGTGTCGATATCAAGGGGTAAATCGTAATAAATGAAGAACAAAAAGGGGAAAAGCACAACGGGAGTGAAATATACGACATCGAAATCCACGAAACATCTATACATGTGAAAAGAGATTCAGAGGGGAAAGTGCCCGCCGAAGACATCCGTCAAGTGAATTCCACGCTGTGTTGTCGTTCTTGTCGGGCGCGAGCTCGTTCCGCTCGTCTTCGTCGCCGATTGCTGGCGTATCCGCTTGCTTCTGTACCGGTATATGTACCAGGGGATGTGACGCTCCCTGGGCCATACGGCAGACTGGAAGGTACATGTGGCGGGGGAGGGGGAGCCATATGGCTCATGTTTTGGGGCGGCGGAAAAGGTGGTGGAGGCACGCTTCCAGATGGGGCTGTGGACATTCCAGCGGCGGCAGCAGCAGCGGCAGCTTCCTGTTCTCGTTGCATTCGTTCGTGCTGCTGACGCTCTAGTTCTTCAACGCGGCGCCACCGGTCGTAGCTACCTTCGTTGCCTGACAGAGAGCTTGCACTTCCGGCGCGACGACGAGAATTTCTCCGTTCTCTACGTCTTGCTTCGCGACTTGCAGCTGCCTCTTCCTCTGTTAACCTTCGGAGTGTGACATGCCGACCATCGTTGTGCATTTTGACTTTCACCGATACTGGTGGGGAGCTCGTGTGATCATCTCTGTGTCGACTACTGCTCCGGTGCCTGCTGCTGCTCCGATGCCTGCTGCTGCTTCGGCGGCGATGGCCGGAGGCAGCACCCAGGGTACTTCCAGCGGCTGCCCCAGCCGCAATATCAGAAGGATCAAGTCGAGAGGGAGCCTGACCTGGCATTTCCGAGGTAGGCGCACCTGGGGGTATATCAGAATGATGCCCATCGATTGCTCCAGACATGGCCGGATCACCAGTTAAAGCTGATTCTCCGTGTGAGGGCCCACGCGGAGGTCGCGTCAGCTCAGTAGATGAGATGTCAGTTGCGGTGAAGGAGTCGGTTCGTCTGCGAGGTGGGTACCCATCCCCAGTATAGCGTCGTTTGCTGTCTGCTCGTGCAAGCCTTTCCTCCTCCATCTCCCGACGGCGCATATCTTCTACACGACGATCGTCATCATTGGCCTTGCGACGAGTAAACATGTTTTTGAGGGCTGCAAAGGCGCCCGCACCAAACAGGGCATTTCGAGCTTTATTAGGTCGGTCATGGTCGTTATCGGAAAAGTAAGTTGTATTGTAGTAGTATGATGACCCGGGACTCTGAGGTCTACTCGGGGGTCGGCTCGGTGGGCGATTGAGAGGGTTCTATGACTTGGTTCGGGTCGTCGTCCATCTTCCATCCTACTCATCGTAGTCTCTGTCATGCTGTCACTTCGGTTATGGGCGCGCCGATACTGGCCAGATTCGGCATCATTATCTCGGTTTCGTCTCCTGTCGAAGAACTTCTTAGCGAGGAAAGCGCCACCGCCCACCGCACCAAGTTTAAGCAGTTTGTCACCCCAGCCTTTGCGTTGGGCTCCTTCATCTGAGTACTTTTCCGACATATAAGAAGTCTGAGAGTCCTCATAACCATCTCTTCCCCTACTTCGAGAGCGACGCCTGAAGAGTGAAGCTAGTCCTGCTCCTGCGGCTCCCGCGGCAGCCATTCGCCCGAAACTGCTCTGGCGATGACCAGCAGGGCCGGGGCCTGGAGGTCCGGAGACATAGCTATGTCGGTTGTCATAGTCTGGTCCCGGTGGATATCCCTCATCATCATACAGGTACGACAGGACGAAAAACGTAACCAAGAGGGCAAAGGCAGCGACAGAATATAATATGAAAAGCGACTTTGGCGAACCATAAAGGGTGAGTCCTAAGGGAATCTGAATGAGTCCTAGAATGGCAAGAGCCCGGCCAATCCATCGGTGGATCTGGGAATATGAAGTTAGCTCTCGAGGTGAGTGTTGGGGTATAGCATTCTTCGCAACTGACCACTAATTTCAAAGGCACTCGGTATCTTTGCCGCTTGCTTTCTACTTTGTGGAGAAACCATCCCCACAGAATCTGAAAGACAACCATGACATAGATCGCCAGTCCAATTCCGTGGTGAGGGTTTGTGAGACTCCTTTCCGGCCCAACTGCAAACCACCCGCAGACGAACACAACTGTGCTTAGCAGTAGAGTTAGGACTTGGAACCAGGCATGCAACTTGAAAGCCACAAACGGATTCCATCGAGAGTAGTATCGAATGATTAAGATAGATATGGGAACAAGACCCAGGAATACGATTGTCCCAATAACACCATGTACGACTATTAGGGTATGATAGTAGGGCATATCCTTGAATCGGTTTCCCATGCCTGACACCAATGTAAGAACGAGAGCTTCCAAGGTCAGAGATCCCACATACCATTGTATCGCATTGTATCAAAATTGATCCCCATCAAGTTTGGCAAGAGGAATGTATCGCGCCCTGCATCCCATGTCCCGTCGCCAACATGTAGAGTATCCGAGGCATACGTGCTGCTCCCGGGAGCCGTGAGATCCGAGTTACCAGTCATGGTTACCAGTAATTTTGTATATTCCAACTATATGCCAATATGCTGTCTCAAATGGCGATCTTGCGAGACTGGAATGCCGGAATAGATTCCCGAAGGAGATCTAATAGATCCCCCACACCAGAGAATGCACCATGCGCCAATAAGAGATGTTGATGTGAGCACGATACGTCAGTGACCAGATGAATTGTCGAGAGCGATCGCAAAGAATACGATAGACCGAAGAGGTTTGTTCGGCCGAAACTGAGGATCGGATGTTTACCACCGTACGCGCTTCAGGATGTGGATGTAGATTGTAAGACGAAGGAAAGGCGGGGAAGGTAGGCGAGGCAGGATGAGAAGTTGAAGAACCAGGCCCAACAGCGATGAATCCTGAACAATTAGATTCAAGTCCAAAATCAAATCAATTGACCAAACAGGGGAACCATACCAACCGCGGTTTCGATCTTGTCTGCCACGGTAGGGAAGATTGGAGGCTGGAATGTAGATGCATTTGGATTCTTCCAGCTCCGATCAACTGTTTGCCGTTTAGGGTTTAGCGGGCCAGCGCATATCCCGGACAACCAGCCGCTGACTCAGCAATCCTCAGCCGCGGACCGCCTGCCGTTCTGGGCCGTATCGCGTGCCATGCCGGGGTCCTTCGTATCTTATCAGTCGCTCCCAATCGATGACGACTGCTCCAAGTGTCAGGAGTCCAGTCGGATTGTCGTTTCTCTTCCGTTTCTGAAAGCCTGCGAGAAACCTTCTGGTAAAATCTTCATATCCGGACTCTTCAATGAGTCGACGGAAAGATCCGAAACAAGGGGAAACATCGCTGAACTGCCTGGATCACTGGATTGATAAGCGCCTACAAGTCGTGATAGCTCACATCCCCGTTATCGCCGAGGCAAGGAGGTTCTGATCCTCTGGATTCCGGTCGCTTGGCGAAGTGAATTCTGGCTTTTGTCTCTCCTCCCGTGTATTCTGCGAACTCTCAGCGTATCCAAATCACTCGATTCCGGGATCATGTCGTCCCAACGAGAGATCTTCATCAAAGCCCTTTCTCGGTATGTGCTGCGGACATGGGCTCCAGCCTTGGCGGGAGAATAGCCCCGCTCTTCTTGACTCAGTCACACTGATGCATTCTATGGTACAGCCTCTTAGGATGGATATAGTACGTTTATACCTTGTGTTAACTTTCGCTCTACTTTCTGAAATGGCTTAACGACGTCTTGCACGCACCGGGGACTGACCCGTGCAGCACATTATGTTGGTCCGCGTCCTTTTATCCTCAACCGATCACCAACTTTCGGCGCCGTTCGACAGTTGGACTAGCCATTGATTTCCCCACCGTTAATACTTTGGGATATGTGTGCTACACTGGCTATACGGCCGCCTTCCTATACTCCCCCGTGATTCGTCACCAGTATGCCGCTCGTCATCCCGGGTCTGAAGGGTCTACCGTGCGATTCAATGACTTAGCCTTCGCGGTCCACGCTATCATTCTCAGTGCCTTAACTTACACGCAATTTTGGCCCGCGGTCTGGGGATTTAAGGTTTCACGCTTCCAACGAGTTAGTAAGCCAGTTGCAGGGCTGTTCTGGGGATCTATCGTGGCCGTCGCTATTTTAATCTTTATCGTCCTTGGTCAAAGCCCCGATGGAGGCTATGACCCATCCGCCTGGGGATGGATCGACGTCGTAAGCAGCCAAAGGGTCCGACGTACCTGCGTATTACTAACTAACATGCAACACTGTCTATTTTAGGTATACGGTCTATCATACGTAAAACTACTGGTCACCATTACCAAGTATGTGCCGCAGGCTTGGGTAAACTATAAGCGCAAATCCACCCACGGTTGGCATATCGGTCAAATTCTACTGGATATAGCTGGCGGTATCTTGTCCTTGATCCAACTGTTTCTCGACTCGAGCTTCCTGGATGATTGGAGCGGCATCACGGGAAACCCTATCAAGTTCCTGCTGTCGAACGTCTCGATCCTGTTTGATATCCTCTTCATGGTCCAGCATTACATTCTCTATAGGGGCGCGGACGATCAAGTTACCAAGCATCAGGACCCAGACGTTACCACCCCTCTGTTGACCGAGTCCAACGGTGTACCGAGGACTGAAGATGTGTGAACGGGCTGTGGTGAGATGGCGATGAAGCTGTGTAGTATTGGCGAGGATGATATAGATTCTTTTCTGCTGGTATCTTCTTTCCCGTTTTTGAATTGGTTCATAGACTGTTGTTATTTGGGTTTGCCACTTAACGGCGAGAGTGTCATCTTAAACTATGATTAGATCCACGGACTCCCTTAGTCTCAGGTGAAGGTCCTGAATGTGATAGAAGTCAAGACTTTGTGGGGCAAAGAATTGCTGTTCGAGTGAGATGTCAGCTGAAACGTCGGACCCGACTCGACTCAACTCGACTCCAGACGTAGTTTTGTCGCACCAGCGCATGTATAGAAGCAATGAGATGAAGAAGCGACATCCTGGTCAACCGATGAAGTACCGTGACACCGCTCTTTTTGCAGCTGCGGTGGCGCATCATTTGCTTAACCCTCCAATGGCTATCGTGATGGCGCGTCTCCACATGGGGGCGTCCACCAATACGAGGCTTGGATCTATGCATATCTGTTGGAACCGCTGCAAGAACGGTGGGAATGAGGCTTATCCGCTAGGACCCGAGGAGCGGTGGGAAGAACTAAATTCGGTCATCCCCATGGCGTCGAACGATTCGGCGGGGACATTTGTTTTTTTTTTTTTTTTGTGCTTTGAAACTTTGAAACTGGGAAGCCCCAGCCTTCCGCGTCTGACGATGCCAATTGCCAATTGCACCACCCCCGTAGATATCGTTGATGGTTCTCCGCCATGCACACCATTGGTACAACCGCCACAGGATCCGGAGGTGAAGACAAGAGTCGGGGATCCCGGCTTGGGTCCAGGATAAGTCCGGAGGGGCTGAGGCTCTGACTCCCCTTCGCTTATAGAGCCATGGATGGGCTTCCAGGGTACCCCGAACACGGGATGACTGATGCAGGTCTCTGCACGCATTCCAGCACCAACACCAGTCACAGCCCACAACCATGCATAGCTTGGAATGGCGCCATGACTCGAATGAGATCTCCTAATCCAGTCAAGTCGCAAAGACCATAACCGTGGTCTGGGCGTGAGTCTCCTCAGCCCTACCAGGGAAAAGCCAAAGAGGAAAAAGTGGGAACAATGCCATCACTGCAGCGGTTGCCAAAAGATCACTAGCGGCCGGGTGGATGTCGATCTCTAACTTGTTTATCCGAGCGAGCAAATCAGAGCAAACCGCCGGCACTGTCAGCCAGGTCACCTCCCCGCCGTGATTGGCAACCACCGGAATGAGATGCTAAGAATAATTCTTTTTCTCAACCTCCCAAGAAAGTATATTGTGTGTTTTTTTTAATCGTCGTGCACTTTTTTTCGACTGTGTCTCCGGGCGTACTCGGACTCGCCCCCAGATCATCCCAAACCACCGATCGAGAAGGAGTCCACCTCCCCGCTCTTCCACATCATGTCTCTGATCCTCTTCCCTTGACGTCCCCGTTCCTCATTCGTTCGCAGTATATGACCCAAGTCTAAGTTTAGGATCCTGAGGCGGTTCAGCATGTCTCTGATTTTTTTTTTTTGGTTTTGATTTTGATTTTCTGCGTTTTTGACTTCCTTCCGGCACGTGGACGCCAACCAACAACTTGGAAATGGAGAAAGCAACCAACTGTCCATGCCTCCTGGCGATCACTCCAAGGACCCAAAAGACCACCACGACAGCAATGGATGTACCTCACAGCCTTCCGAGACATATCTCTGGTCCAAAGTCACTTGCAGACACGAACTCACCACTCATCTAGACCCCTCCACCTAACCCGTTCGACTGTCAGCTCGCGAAACCACTGCATAGCCACCACGTCTTACTCCCCAAACGGCTTTCCCTACAACGTGGGGCCCCTGTTGATGTCACCAGCTGATATTATATATTTCTTCATCTGTCGGATCGGGTAATAGACGTTGCAATTCTTATTCGAATTTTGCATGATTATTAGTGATCATTCTTCGTGCGTCTTTACTGCAATTCTTCTATATCATCCGTGCTTGCCATCTTTCTTTACCTGGAATTTTTCCTCTTTTTATAACTGAATCTACATCGGATATTGAATTGAACTGAACTGTGATCATACCTATATCTACTTCTACTCTGCATACATACATACATACATACAAAACATACACACACACAGAGAGAGAGAGACACATCCCTAGTGACTAGACAAGAACTAGACCTCCCCGCCAAGTGTCCAATCAATCCATCTAGCAAAATTCCTCAAGTCGATGGGGACCATGGACCCATCCACCACCTTCGATCTACCGGCGGGAGACTACCCAGCTATAGATATACAAGCCGGTCTCGGCATCTCTATACTCCCCTCCAAACGCCAACCATACACCCCAGAACCATGCGCGTGTCCCCCATACCCACCCCAACAGCACCTCTACACCCCACCAACCCTGCAACACTACGTGCTCCCGGACATGACCGACATGGCCGACCTCATCCCCTACACAATGGAACGGGTGCATCTGCGCGAAGCCCCAGAGCTGGAGAACAATATGTTCTACGCCCCATTCCGGCGCGCGGGGGATTTCTCCTCCTCGTCCTCCTCCTCCTCGTCTATATCTACCGCCTCCTCGATACACTACCCTACATGCGACTCGTTCGACAGCAACACAGGCAGCAATTGTCTGCACCCAAACGACTACTACCACCAAGGAGGCGCCTCAGAATACCTCCACACCTCGTCCTCCGTATCCTCCCCCTACTATCCCCCCGACACCACCAACAACAGCAACAATAACACACCCACATACCCACCGCTCTCCAACAGCCCTACATCTGCCACAGCAGCCGTCGTGTCTGCCTCTTCAGGCTCGCTCCCGGCCACCCAAAAGGACCTCACGAACTACGGCATCCAAAACCCAGACCAGACCTGGCGGTGCGCGTACCCGGGCTGCACGTCGCAGACGATCTTCCGGCGCGGCTGCGACCTCCGGAAACATTATAATCGGCACCGCAAGCATCTGTTCTGTCGGCATCGCGGCTGTCCGCAGGCTGTGGCCGGCGGGTTTTCGAGTAAGAAGGATCGTGATAGGCATGAGGCTAAGCATAACCCGGTGGTGTGTTGTGAGTGGGCAGGCTGTGAGAGGGTGTTTAGTCGGGTGGATAATATGAAGGATCATGTTAGGAGGATTCATCGCAGGAGGGAATGATCTGTCTGTTTTGTTTCTCGTTTTTTGGTTTGGTTTGTTCTTTTCTCTCTTTCTTTTCTTTTTTTTTTTCTTGTGTGGGTTGTTGCTTATCTTGGGTTTTAATGATGGGTTTATGTGGCTGGATAAATGGATGGACCGGTACTGTATTATTAGAAGATTTCCTCTTTTTTTTTTCTGTCGATGAAACGTGTATTTCTGTCAACTAGTTCAGCTGGCTATCACCTTTGGCTCCTAGAATAAAGATCGGAGTCGCATGACTGTTTCCGCGAAAAGACGCCGCTATTCCCTAGACGTACTCGTAAGAAAAAGAGATGGGAAGGGATCCATCTCTGAAGCAGAAAATGAAGCACAGCGGATTTTTGGACGGAAAAAGAAATTGATATAGAATAAAAAAAAAGCCTTCACTGGACGCCCAACCGCGAATCCTGGTTCCTGTACAATCCCACGCTTCTTCATAAACGTAGCGTATATCCGGACATGAAACGAATGACAAACGATAAATGTGGCTCGTAACTCTAGACATCTGGTATCTCGAACAAAGTAAACACAACGGACAAGACAAAAAGAGAATGGTATGAGAAATATTGCAGAGATTCATAATGCATGCACAGTGTACATCAAAAAGTTGGGGGGGGGGGGGGGGGGAAGAAGGCAAAACATCGTGAAGATGACCGCGTCATTCTCGATAATAGTGAGAAAGCCATCTTCTCACAGGCAGAAGTCGATACGTATGATGCGCATTTCATATAAATATTTAATCAAGGGTTGATCCGACGGCGGCGCCCTCGCGCGCTGCCTTCTGGCCTTTGCGAAAGGACCAGCCGGAGCTGGGGGTCATCCTTGCTTTTGTCCACATGATGGACCCGCACGTGCCTGATTCCGTTAGCATCTGTAATATCTTTGCATACGCAAAACTAGGGGAAGCTTACCGCTGGAGGTTGTCTGGTCGTGGGTATTTATGTTGCTGGTCTGGACAGAACGGGCACACGTAGCCAGGGGAATTATGGACCAGGCCATGTCGGATCATCTCATTTTTGCGCTTGAACCCTTTCCCGCCGATTCCACGAGGACAGCCCTCAATGGGACAGAAATGGGGTCGGTCTTGCGAGTGAACATTCGCGTGGGAACTGCTCCGTATCAGCTTGAGCTCTGAAAACACTCAACAGATAACTAGATTCATGTATGATGGCGAAGTGCCGAGACCTACTTTAATAGGTACTGAGTTTGGAAAGGTGGAGCGGTACACCCCGGATGCCGACATTTGTAGGCTCCCGATGTGACCACTCCATTGTGTTGCGGACTTGGATTGTATGGTGTCCGTTCACACGTCCCCGCTGGAGTTTGATCTGTGGGTGTTGGATAGCCCGTGGCAGGGCTTTTAGCGTCACAATGTGCGATGTCATAGGTGGATGTGATATAAGGTATGTCGGATTTCTGTGATCTCCAGTACGAGTTCTGCGTTGCTGGAGACGACACAGCGGACAAATCTTTGGTACTCGCAGGTGACAAATGCGAGTAAGGACTAGGAGGGATCTGGGGAGGTGGAACAAAATGGCCCGGGCGTTGATGCTCCCAGACAGGTTCACTCCGGAGGCCCGGTGGGGAACTAGCGGTGACGGGTGGTAAAGAATAGGGGGAGGAGCCATTGACGCGTGCAGCGGGCTCATTAACATGAGCGATACCACGTAGTGCAGTCTGAATGGGGGGCAGGGTGGTAGTGTTGTCAGGTGAGTGGAACGGGGGCAACACGTCCTGCGACGGATGTAGGGAGATTGCATATTGGCTTAAAGGTGGGCTGAATGGTTTCTTCTCCGTGATACTGGGAAGGGCAGGTGGTGGTGGCTGGGCATTTTTTGGAGACAGCACCTCCACTTTAACGCCACTGCGCGCGTCAGGAGAATGAACGTGGGATTTCACTGGGATCTCTGGAGGCTCCAAGGGTCCATCGCTGGGCTTTGGTAGATCTAACAGTGCAAGGGCGCGCTTAGCTGCTTCACTCGGATCCGTCTCTGACTGAGGCTCTCTAGGCTTTGCCGGCTCCACCACGGGGCTCTCTAGCTTTGGCTTCTCGGGCTTGACCATAGGCTTCTCCAGCAGATCATCACAGAGAATGTCACGGAAGTGCTCCGGGCGAAGTGGGTCAGATCTCTCATAATTGGCAATATCAGGTCGGTTAGGGTCTATATAGCTGATCAGCACCGAGTTGCCCTCGCTTGGTTCGGACTTGTATAGGTTCGATTGAGGCTTACGGGAACAGTCCGGTGTTCCCTCGCCTGGAGAATATTTAAATTCGCCCTCGGGCTCCTTGACCTCCTTGACTATGAAAGGAGGAGTCGGTTCTTTATGGGGCTTATAATCCGGCTTGGTCGCCTCCAGCCCGGGAGAACGACGGTCCTCGTCGGGATCATATGATTCTGTCATGGAGGCGGCGGTTTTTGACGCATCAGGTGCGCCGCACCTTCTATGGTTTACTCTGGCCTTCTAAGACCACCCTTTGCGCTGAAACCGTAAAAACACCGGCTCAGCACCCGACTGCCCGCCCAGTGAATGCACAATAAAGGAAATGAACAGTTGGGGCGCGCTTGGCCAATCGACTGCACCCCAGATATTCTGTTGCCTGTTAGTTCGCATCCAGCAAGATACTCGAAAAAGGAATCAGATTAGACGACTGAGATGAAATGCTGAACAGGGATCTGATAAGGATGTTGACTATGATTGTAACATGTAAAGGCCATAGCAAGCAAAGCCCGAAGCAAAGTAAGAAGATAAACGAGGACAAATGGGAAGAGGCAAAAAAGAAAACAACAACCCAACTACGGCTGCGGCGACTAATAAGACAAGCAATAACCCACTCCTGAAGACGTTGTGGGATCAATCAACCTCCGATGTCAGAAAAGATGGAGACCCATGGGCGCTACCATGTCGGGTAAACCACCTGACATTAGACCAATCACCACGACATCGGTGGTGCGTGCAGAAGACCTCCTAACAGAGAACAGTAATGAGGTGCACGTTGGGAGTGTGGAGTCTTGAATTTTTTTTTTTCATCTTCAGGACGCCGCCGACGTTGCCGCTCTTACCATGGACAGAGTAGATGGGAATACATAAACAAATAAAAAAGAAAAAAAAAGGAACAGGAACAGGAGCAGGAGCAGGAACAAAAGATAGATGATTAGAGATGCAGAATAAGCTCACCTGCTGAAGGAACTTGAGACACGGAGTACACGGCAGAATTCAGGCACCCGCCGGCTTTAAAGATGAGGCTCAATCGGAGACAATTTGCACGTCACGATTGAGAATACGAAGATGATGCGCCGTTTGCATGAGATTGAGAACCGCAAATCCAAAGGGGTTGGTGGGGAGTAGGCGGTCCAAATTGTAAGAGGGATAATGAGGATGGGACAATATCCAAGATACGCGACGATCAGAATGGTGATAATCCAGGCGGCACAAGTAGTAGCCGCCGACTTGGAAACAAGTCAAGTGGGGGGCAAAGAGGAAAAACAACAGTGGTTTATGGCACAGGCATAATAATCTCAGCGGCGGCGCCCGTGTGGGTTGCAGGAGTAATGATTGTCAGATGGACAAGCCAAGAGAAGGGAGATTGACCATAATAATAATAATAAGAACAGGAATGATAATAATGACCATGGGCGACCAAGAGAATAGAGCGAATAATAATGATCACAATAATAGTAATGGCATTAAGAGAGCATTACTATTATAATAAAATTATAATGGTGGTCGAGAAACGGCTGGAAATGAAGCTAATAGTACTGGGAGCGGGAGTGACCGCCTGGCAAAAGGCTGGCTTTTTTAGTTCGAAGCGGTCAGCGAGAGGGTAGAAACCCGGGAAGGGGGTGGTCGCAGAGAATTGAAAAATAAAGGAAAAAAAATTAAAAAGAAAAAAAAAGGGAAATTAGACACAGTCAGGATGGTTTCTTAGTTGGGTCAACTAGGATTCTTCTCATTGAGGAGAAAGGAATCTGAAGGAGATCCACTACCGGCCGAGCTGGAACCCGGGCCTTTCGGTGGAGAACAAGCGACGAGCGAGACACCAGCAATGCGATGTCAGTCTGTCAACATTCCACTTTCCGTCATTCGAAACCTTTTAGTCTTTCTCTGGGGGAAGGATAATCCAGACGATCCCCTCTCTGTGACGGCTTCGGAATTGAATTCCAAGAAATAAATAGTCGAAATAGGTCGAAACGGCCGGAGGGGGACGGCGGGCTGGAAGCTGACTCTAGACGCGCCAAAAAGAAAAAGTGGGGGGTGAGCACCAGGGGAGGAAATTCAGAGAAAGACAAGACTGGAGGTTAAGTTGAGTGACCTGAGACTGGACACACCACTTGAAGAAGAGAAAGTACTTAGTGGAGTATCAACGATCGTCCTCCAGATCCCATACCATGGAAGATTCAGATCAGAAGGGAGAAAAGTGAAATGGAGAATACTCAAAAGAGAGAATTTCTAAACCTGACCATCTCCGTTGCATTTTTCTTTTCTTGATTTTGCCCACTTTAATTCTCTCGGGCTCCTTAGGTACTGACAATCGCCCTCTCTTCATGGCACGTCCACGAGGCCGAACCAGCCGCAGTTCCACATCGCACTAAACCCAAAGGGATCGGAACACACTTTTGAGGCTCTCCGCGGATGCACGGTGATTGGCGGGGACCCGACGGCCAAAACGAGGAGGCTGAACTGTTCTCTGCATCGAACCGCCATGGAACCTTGGGCACTCGCTTGAAGAGGATTGACCCGGGGGTGAGTCAAGCTGGAAAGCTAGATCGATGACTGACCTCATCGCTGATGTGGCCATTCTTCGCCATGCAGCTCATCGTGTCTAATCTTGCTTTCTTTTCTCTCATTATTTGTTTTTCTCTTTGCCATGGTATTTTAGTTTTCCTTATCCTTGTGCGTTACTACCGTCTACTATTGCCTTAGTCATCCTCCAAGAGCACAATTTCTCCGATGCGTCGTCTTCCGCAATAGCCTAAGTTTTGAGGCGACAAGGCTGTTAACTCCCTTGTTGGCTTGACCGCCACGCAACCGTAGAACTACTCTTTCCAGTTTAGTCTCCTGGGGTCACTAGTCATCAACCCTGAATCGACCGGATCAAAGCGTTTTGTGCGTCGGGGGAAAAAAAATACAAAAAAAAATACAATAAATAAAGTAAAATAAAAATTCAGAACCAGGACTCAGGCTACCAAGGACAGAGTAAAAAGGGGCATGACCCTCGAGGGTTTTATGCTTAACCTACGAATCCCCGAATCCCCCGTGATCAAGGACCGACACAAAAGCCCATTCTCATCATGTTGAACGTTGGGTTGAGATCTCTTCGGATAATTATTATCAGGTCACCATCCATGATATTATTCTTGGGTTTTGTTATTCTTAGTGCCTAGAAAATCTACTAGTAGATAGTGTACGACTACGGTAGCACCCTGGAACTGTAGACTGGGCCCGTTTGATTCTGATTGCGACCAGTCAGGAACCCGATAGGAAATGGGGATGGGCACTGCTGCAGCAAGTTTAGCGTGGTCCTGAAGAATCACGCGTGTTCGGTGTGAGGCTGTACAAAAACACGCAGTTAGACTGAGGGTCAGAAGAGAAGAGGGAGAGAGAGAGAGAGAAACCCAAGAGTGAAAGAGGGGGGGCGCAATTTCGTGCTACGCCTGTCACTCTGCAGGAGATGATCGGACCAGAGATGTAGCCCCACGTTGGACCGGTCTCCACTTGGGATTGCACTACTTGCTGTAAGTTACCAGTAGGAGTTATTCATGGGCTTGGAGTGACCAGAGAAGTCATTATGCATCGACGGTCCTACGTCGGTGGTGCACAATCAACCTTTTAGCGATCAAGTGGGCGTAGCTGGTTCTCGTCTAGAGGGATTCTAGCGCTAGTATAATAACAAGCATTAAGCCACGAATACGAATAGCTCCATAAAACGACGAATCCACCGGGTGAAGTATATCTTCCCAGCGCCATCTTGGTTGGACTCTCGTTCTTTTTCCTGTTGCTTTCTTTCGATCTTTTCATCCTCTCTCTAACTACTAACTACCATTGCGATTGCCGCGGAACTCAATCATATGGATGGGGTCCAAATCTTGGAACCATTCGCAGATCTAGCTTCCCTCTGACTGATTGTAGATCCATCAGCAGGAAGCAGGATATGGTCAGGTTTCTCTGTCCAACATTTACCCATGGACGCTCCGCCCTAATATTGGCAATTGGCCGAGAAGCCAAAACCCCTCTTTCACCTTCCAGCCTCTTGACATTCGATGCTGCCTAGACTCCTTATTTTCTTTTTGCTTTTTAGTTTTCCTCTCCCAACGGCCATGATCGAGTCTAGTGACAAAAAGGTTTAATTCGAAACTCGATCCGAGTCAAACAAACTCCAATCCGTCGTCCTTCCTTTACCTCCTGTTCTCGGTAGGTGGGTAATCGATATCTCCCGTATACTCCGTTTTGAACGGACACAGGAATCGGATGCCTGCACTACTGACACGGTGATATGATTGGAAAAGGCAAAAGGTAAAAGGAAAAAAAGGTCTCACTCCATCACCACCCCCAGTGATTGATTTATTTCTCGCAAGCACAAACGCGGCCCGCTCCGGGCCCCATTTTCATCTGAATGGATACAACCAAAACCCTACCAGGGTCACATCCCTTCCCCAACCATCTTAGTTTAATGTGCAAATTAATTTATCAAGCATTCCTGACACCCATAACATGATCTGTTATTGACATCATATGGGTGGTGTGTTTCCGGTAAGCACCGGGTTGATCAATTCATCGTTTGTCACCTGGAGGTGAGGCGACGTTTCGGCCATCGAACGATGAGTCTGCAGGGATCTCTCGATCGGGGCATTTTTGTCAAGTGGGATGGTATTCAACGGTGTGGGCCAATAAGTGAGATTGATCCTGGTCGCCGCAGAAAAAGGGAGGGTCAAACCCCACTGTGATTATGGAGACTAAGGGAATGAGAGAGCGAGAACGAGAGAGAGCGAGTTACCACAAATTAGGTAGCCCTCGCTTGGCCGTCAATCCCCCCTCTCCCCCATTAGGCTAATCGTGAGGACCTGTTGTTGGCAGGTCATGTTTAGTTAGGGCAGACTTGGAATTCCCAACACGTAGACTGTAGAGTGGATATATGGGATGGGATGGGATATGATGTCGCGATGGTGGCGGTTGCGTTTGCCCTATGGTCGGTTTCTCAGTCCGGAGATGCCCGATCTTTCTTTGCTTTTCTTTTTCTTACCCGCCCTTTTTAACCCTTACATGAGGCAACGAAGAAAACAAAGCACATGAGCCGCACCCAATTATCATGGTCCAAGCGGCTCACTGCTGACATTGCGTTGGTGACCGTTCACTGGACCACCAAATGCCTTGGCGCATATACGAGTCATCTTCCGAATTTCCGATCGTCAAACCAATTTGCCTTGACACCCTCATGCTTCCAAATGTGAGAAGATCAATGATGTAGAAACCCTGCCAATTACGACGACAATTGCTTGGGCTTACGCCGGCCATTCATGGGAAGAATAGTCTCTATTCGTCATCTACCTGAGCTTGCATTATCCTGCTTGCGTATGGGTTACGGTACCAATCACAAACTATGAATACCCGACAGGCCCGTCATGCACCAATGGGCCACCTCATCGCACCAGGTCCTGCCAGCCATCCCCTTTGCTTATCGCATATACGCCGTTGGCCTACACGCCACAAGTCTACGAGCAGGGTCCACATTAGGTTCATTCTAGCGGTCGGAAGAGATTGGACGGGTAGCAGAAAAGCTACAGTTTGCCTTTTTGATGCATTGTGTTCTGGACGGCCTTGACCCGTTCCCAGGCGGCCAACGCGAACGGGGTAGTCTTTTTGGCATGTTCGTGCGCTTGGGCACTGCTGGCCTGTCTCAGTGCATAGCGAGCTTTGACTCCTTGAAGGATAATCGAGAGCCTCCAGGCAAAGAAGGCGTCTCCCCAGGGGAGGTCCATGGTCGGGTCCCATCCGCCCACTTCGCGATACCATCGTACGCAGTCTTCACGCTTGGGCAATCCAGGTATCCGGTCAGGTTGGAACTGGTCGGTTGTGTGGTCGGTGCCATCCAGATAGTACGGACTCGTGAGGTTACAGAAGTCCGATAGGGGATGCCCCACCGTAGCCATCTCCCAGTCCAGGATACCGATGACGCGGGGTTCAGTCTTATGGAAAATCATATTGTCGATCTTGTAATCGCCATGGACTAGCGTGCCGCGATCCTTCGGCTGAGTAGACTTATTCGAGAAGAAGCGCACCGTCTCCATAAAATGCGGAAGTTCCCCCACTGGCTCCTTGGTCTCAACGTCGACGGCCTGAGACTGCGCTTTGGACACCGTTGAAAAGGTGGCGATCTGCCGATCATAGTACCCCGACGGCTTTCCGAAAGTTTCCAGACCAACCGACTTGGGGTCGACTCGATGGAATTTAGCCAGGGTCTGCACCGCTGCCTTCCACCTACAAGGTTCTTAGTAATCGGACCTCATCCTCAGATGACGCGTGGGGACCCAACATACAATGCGTTTCTTTCCTCAGCACTGACTCCCGGCATGGCAGGATCGGTAAATAGCCGACCGTCCAAGAACTCCATGATATAGAACGGGGTCCCAATCACATTGCTATCTACACAGAGACAATAGGCCTTTGGTACCGGGACGTCTGTCTGCTCCAGTGCGTGGATGACCTTGTATTCGCGTTCGACCTTATGCGCGGTCTTGGACAGGAGCTTGCCCGGGGGCTTTTTGCGCAGGACGAACTGCCTTCCATCGGTGCCGGTCAGCAGATAAGTGGGATTAGACTGTCCGAACGAGAACTGTGGGGAGTTAGATCGTGCCCATCAACCATATGTGATTCGGTCCCGCTGTGCTTACCTGTTTCACATCTAAAGGTGTCTGGATCTCAGGTACATTCTGATTGAGATACCGCTCCAGGGACGGGATATCAATTGGTTGGCGCACCGCTCCAGCCATGGCCAACAGGTATAGCAATTAAAAAACAACCAAACGGGATTGATTTCCGGGGATACTAATAATTATCTGCAAACTAGATGCCTAGATCGCAGGGAAGTTAGCGGGATCATTCTGAAGACAGGAGGCTCGGCAATAAATGTAGGAAGATCAATTGTGAATTGTCCAGTTCACGACCGCCACGGACCGAGGCTAAACAGCGACACGACCTCATTGGCATTTGCGGGGCCGTCGGTAACCTCCACAGCTGCTTGACCCCAAGTGAAATTTTCATACCTAGCTTAACTTGCACTCCTCTTTTCTACCCGGTGGGGTATTCTATTGGCTCGACCCTGTTTACATACAGTATCTTTCGTAAAACAGCATACACCCCCAAATTTGTAACCCTTGCCTCCCTCTCCTTGATTACCTAGGTTATTACTGAGCAAATGCAAACCACCCAAACACAATGCCTCCAACGCCAAGCCCATTAAACGCGCTACGCGTCTGCACGCGCATAACCACATCAATGATCCACCACCACACACCGCAACGACAAAACCACCTCAACCACCTCAAAAACCTCCTCACAACCATGACCAAAGAGACCACTCCCCCACCCGAGCAACAAACAACCACAAGAGAACCCCCCTCTCTACCGGCCTCACCCCTCGCCAAGCGCCCCAAGCCCAACACCACCACCGAAGACCAGCCCAAAATGACCAACAACACCCCCGTCACCTCCGTCTCGCAGCCTCTGCCCCCGCTGCTCATCAAGAAGCTGAACGAGGGCGGTCGCGCCCCGACTCGCGGCTCTGCCTTCGCGGCCGGATACGATGTTTATGCTGCTAAGGAGACTGTTATTCCGGCTCGGGGAAAGGCGCTGGTTGATACGGGTATTGCCATTGCTGTGCCAGAGGGGACCTGTATGTGTTTTTCTCTTCTTCTCTATTTTCCATTTCCTTCCTGGGCTTGTGTGAGCTGTTTCT
Organism: Aspergillus bombycis; assembly: GCF_001792695.1. Classification (NCBI taxonomy): domain Eukaryota; kingdom Fungi; phylum Ascomycota; class Eurotiomycetes; order Eurotiales; family Aspergillaceae; genus Aspergillus; species Aspergillus bombycis. The sequence goes on along the minus strand of NW_019170043.1, from coordinate 124,201 downwards.
TGGAAACGAGACGACCGCATACATTCAATTGAAGAGGGAACTTTCACTAATGCATGGTAACTATATAGACGGCCGTATCGCGCCCCGCAGTGGCCTCGCCGCGAAGCACTTCATCGACACCGGCGCTGGAGTCATTGATGCCGATTACCGTGGTGAGGTGAAGGTTCTCCTGTTTAACCACTCCGAGGTCGATTTCCCCGTGAAGGCTGGGGATCGTGTTGCTCAGCTTATCATTGAGAGGGTATGCTTTCCTCTTCTCTTCTTCGTTTTACTAGCCCCCCCCCCCCACCCTTCATGCTATTTGGCTTTGGTTTTATTTTGGATTATGTGGGTGTTGTTGTGGCCCGACCGCTGACGTGAGGGACAGATCTATACCCCCGAGGTTATGGTTGTGGAGGAGTTGGAGGAGAGTGTGCGCGGTGCGGGTGGCTTTGGAAGCACTGGCACTAACTAATGATGATATGATTGGTTTCGCATGGGGTGGGTTTACATATACTTGGCGTTGGTTATATAGAAAAGAATTGGATTTATTTTTATTACGCTGTTATTATTTTATATATATTTCATTTGTTTTGGGGAGGCTGTGCTGGGGGGATTATAGACTGGGATAGAGGATGTGGATTAGGTCATTAGACTTTCAAGGCCCATGGATGGTTGCAGTATGAATGCTAGCCGTACATATTTTATCATCTAGTTTCTTATCTATCGTACGTTACATAGACAGCACAGTTGATCTATTGGCTCCCCGCCGGTAAATCTTCCTTCCTCCACTCCTGCGCCTGGAACACCATCGTGGGTTCACGCAGGTACTGCACATTCCTCACCAATCTCACCTCCGCCGCTTTACTCTTGCGCAGATGCTCCCGCTTCAGCCTCTCCTCTTCACTAAGCGTCTCATCGCCCCGGGTATCAGCCGCCCGGAGCTCCGCATCGCGCGCCTCCATCGTCTTCTCGAGCACGTTGTGCATGCTCGCCAGAACCTGGATGGTCGCTCGCGCAAGAGGGAGATCCGTAGCCTTGACATCATCGGGGGACACCCAGGACTTTGTCGTGCGGAGCTGGGGGTCCGCGGCGAAGACAGCCTCCCGGAGTCGGGCGACGATCAGCGCGGCGAACATGTCGCCTGTGCCGCTGAAGTAGCAGTCCAGGGCTGGGACGTCGATGCGGAAGAGACGTGGGGAGCCGTCTGCGCGGGTCGTTGAGCCGATGACGGTCAGGCTGTCTGATGGGGTGGTCTGCGATGAGGGGGATTGGGTGAACCTGGACAGGTCGACGGAAGTGATGATTATGTGGGGGACGTTGTAGGTGGCGTGGATGGCGGTGATGGCTTCTGCTAGCGTGCTGAGGGAGGTGATTTTGATTCCGGATAGGGTTCTAACGAGGCATGAGTCACATTTCGAGGCAACAGGGCTAGTTTGACTCACTCGGCTTCGAACTGATTGGGGAGAATCAGGTCCGCGTGGTGGATGATCCTCTTGTAGGCCGGTACCACGTCATTGCTCACGTATAAGCGGCCCTGGTCGCCCATTACCGGGTCCAAGACTATGGGTCGTTAGCGAGGACGCTAGATGCGCAGCGTGGACCATGCTTACCCCAGAAGAACGAGCCAGGGTTCTTTTCAGCCTTGCGCTGCAGGTCCATGCCGATGGCCCCTACAGCCTCGACGGCTGCGGCGCTGGGCGCATAGCCGGACAGCATGACGTCAAAGTCGGTTAGATGGCTCTGGCATAGGCCCTCATAGAGTTCAGTAATCTGCTCGGCGGTTGCCTGGTGCCCTTGAATTGCCTGTAGCCGGTATGGTTGCCTGGTTGGAATCTCGTCAGTTTGCAGGCCTACTAGTAGGTACGTGTGGACAATGACTCACTGAAATGGACGGTATTCAACGCGGCAACATCGCAACCTAGTAGCTGCATGACCAGCGTTGCCATTTTGTTTCCGACATAACTGGCCTCTCATGTTAGCAATCGAGTCATGGTCTGCCCAAGTAGATGGTCATCGGGAAGCCATTGCGGGGTGATCCGGACAGGGATAGATTTCCAGATCTCAACGATGAGACACCTACCCATAGACAACCTATACGTAACAAATTAAACAAGCTGACCTTATATGGGGATCATGACCGCATTTGGCAAAAACGACTTACATGGCTTGCAACGGCAAGGACCCGGGTCTCGGGGACTAAAGAGTCGGCGGACATGATGATGGAAGAGTGGAGATGAAAAGACTCCAAGGGCTCGGTTGAAGTCAGAGAAACGGACCGTCCGTAGTAGCCGACAGATTCCCAGGACCAGAGGATTCAACGACCGGATATCACCATTCGTAAAGAGTCAGAACGAGTTCCATGTCAATGTCCATCAGTTTCTTAGTCAGTCGGGGAGAGAAAGTGGGATGCATTCCCCGGGCCTTGATTGGCTGATGTCTCCGGTTGTCGATTTGCGTCCGATATGCTTATCGGCCCGATAAGACCATATGTTGTACTAGTTTCATCTGCCACATTGTATATGCCAGTGGAGTCAACATCCTACTAGTATCTATATCGCAAATTTACTAGGGTCCTTCTATGTATGCCAACCTCGTTATAGTACGCCGAGGTGGACTGCGTTCAAATCTGTGCGAGATCTTGATACAAGGAGCAGGCCCTAACGGTAGCTGCCACAGTTAGGGCACACGTATTATATCTAAAGATCTGTTCTACTTCTTAACTAGCGTTTGGCGCTGAGACGACGTTAGTAGTCATTAACCTTTTCGCTGCCTTTGGTATAGAAACATTGCCTCCACTTGTTCAAGTCACGCCCCCAATGAGATTCGGTATTTATCAAAAGAGCAGGTCGCGATATCAACCATGTTGCTACGCCTGGAAGTCTGCTACATTCTGCCGTCGGTCGTTTGTATGCTGAACTAAAGACGATGGAGAAGAGTAAGATCTGATGAACTGACCGACTCGACTCGGCTGCAACATTGAGAGCCAAAGTGCAGACGGATTCACGTCACTTTTTGGGGTGCCAATCAGCTCCTGTGTACAGGGCGTGGCTGCCATTCAAGAGCTGCTTCAGAGGAATGCAGAGCCATATGCCACGGTCAGCTTTGGTGAATAAATGCGACACTTGGCCATCCGCTTCACAGAAAATGGTATATTCGAAACTATTCCAGAGCAGCACCGGCTGAAATGCTTTGTTCTTCTGCTCTGGGCTGGCTTAATTCAATTGAAAGTCGTAGAGGACAGTCCTTCTGCTTATGCGTTATGTGATCGTAGGATCTGGTTCGAATGGTGCGCGGCTTTGAAGGAAGCGGGTGTAGCAGGCATTGAAACTGTACTGAAAAGGGATATTTTTGAACTCCCTCATTGTGAGGGGAACGGGACCGACAACCGGATGTCAAGTGGCAAGCAACCTTTGATTGAAAAGAGCTCCGAGCTAGACGAAGAGGTGGGTAGCTGCAGTCGTACGGAGGAAGCTGAAACAAATAGTACCCCCCGAGCTCTTTTGCTCTTACCTAATCCACGTTTTCCTCTGTTGGGGGACTTCCTTTCCTTGGAATATTCCGCCCCGCTGTGACGACCATGGCTTGTTGTGCAGCGAGCTTAGCCGTAGGAAACGAGGTGCATATGGCAATTTCCGCGGAGCGCGGCCACGGGGATTTTTTAACGTGGTTGCATGTTTTGTGAAGCCTCAGAAGCTGGATATGTCCGAAGTAAAACATCGTATTGGTCAGCATGAAAATCACTGTAAATTTGCCAATCGGAACTGCATAAAAACAACCCCATCCAAATACAGTTGAGGGTATCACCTAAAATGGAACTCTGGACCGAACCATCGCAACCGAGTAGCTGGTTGTTTCGCATGCCTACTGTTCCGCACGATCTGGTATCCGCTCTTCTCCACTCTCACTCGGTTGAGTGTCGTGGACTGGTACACCGACCGGCATTAACGGGACCTCGCACGGGATAGCATAGAAGTGTGGATTCACCTCCTGCTGTGCTCTGTTTGATCAACGTGGAGAAGATCATGTAACCGAGCATGGAGTGAATGGGCTCGAAGCACTCTGGTTCTCCTAATCGATCGGATACCGGACCCGACCAAAACTTTTCTCTGCCGCCGTGGAAGCATTGGGCAACCGCCCAATGGAGGCTCTTTTGCTAATTCGAGTTGAATGAGCTGTGGAGCACGACTGGCTTGGTCCAGGAGAAACAAAGGAACGAGGATGTAGAGAGATGCAGATCCGGTGGCTGATAGGATAGGGATGGGAACTGCACCGTGCCCGGAGTGTATTTGGTGGAGAACGGCACAGACGGAGAATGAAATGCGTCCGTGGCTGTGGTTGTTGTCCAAGTATGAAAGGGTTGGCAACTTGGCACGTCCTGCAAGGATGACCTTTTTTTCGTTTTCCTTGTTCAAGTCTAGAATCAGGCAAGGAATGCACAGCACATACCGTGACTTTGCTAACCCTGACATGATCGAAGACCACTCAGGGAGACGGAATCGAGAAATTGCGTTCGCCTTCTCTGATTTTTGGTTCTCTTTTGGCTCTTTTTCTCGATTTTTCTTTCTATTTTCGTTTCTTTCTTCTTCCCAATTTTTTCCCCCTAGGTACTTAATTTTTTTTTTTTGTTCCTGTACCTAATGTAAATTTAATAGGGCACGGGGGAGCACCAATGACAAGAGCCGTCAGCTACTAAGAATAAATCCCCGTCTAGTGTCGGGTCCAGAACCATTCTTTTCCAAGGCCTTGATTCTTGTAATTCCCCTTTTCTCCTGGTCGGCGCTTTTTACCTGTCCAGTCGCTGTCGTTTTTAATAACCGTAATTAATTATAAGTCTGGGGGGCTGGAGCACGAGTGGATTTTTTACATGATAGTTCTCTCTTTAAACCTCATCTTCTCTGCAACACCACTACCACGACTTGGTCTCCTCGCTCCCAACCACCAGATGTGTGGCCAGGTACCGCGGTGATCGTTCTTACCATGCTCCTTTCATAAAATTAATCTCACCTTTCGTCTCTCTTTTTCTGTTTCTTACCGACACTCCTTTACATGCCCTTTTGTGGCAAGCCATTCGTTTACAACCACTGCCAATCGCAATGAAATTCCGATTGCATGCCATTATCCGAGCGTCGGAAAGCCGCACCATGCAGACCAGCAATGTGCGTCCTCGCCGGCGGACTCAATTGCCCAGTCTTCGCCAATTACTCCTGACCGTCATTGCGGTCCCATCCGTTGTCGCATCCGTGATCCCATCCGCCGTCCGGACAGGTCTAGATTCCACCACCGCGCTCGACCTCCCCGTTAGCGGAGAGATCGTCAGCGACGATCTTCAAGATGTATCTGATTCTCCACTCCAGGAACGTGCGGCATGGGGACCCGTCCAGGTAGACAGCAGTCTTGAAGAAGACGCAGCGCACTCGCCCATCCTCCTAGCACCCGAGGAGAACGAGCAGACCAACGACAATGCACAACCAGCACTATCCCAAAGATCGACAAGCAGCACCAGCACCAGCAGCAGTGACACGCCAACACCATTCGACAGCAATCTCTCCACGAACTTCACGTCCGAAAGCTGTCCGAAATTCTTCAAGCAGTTCCTCTCGGACTCCAAATTCGCCAACTGCTACGCCATCTCGATGCTCCTGCGGGACTCCAGCTCCTTCTTCCAGACGCTCAAGTCCGCCCCGGCCACCTCGCACGTCCTGGACCTCGCCTGTGCCGCCGACATGGACCAGTGCTCGTCCATCATGTCCGATCTTGCGTCACGCATCACCAAATCCGACGCCTGCGGCAAGGACTACGAGCTCGGCAACCCGGTCGTGACGGACGCCTACACCGACATGATCATCTACGAGCCCATGTACCGCGCCTCGTGTCTCAAGAACCCCAGCACAGGCGACTACTGCTTCGTCGATGCCGCCACCAACAGCTCCAACCCCTCCGACTACGACGTCTACTTCATCCCCTACGGCAGCGCAATCACCAACGCCCCCTACCCCACCTGCAGCAAATGTGTCCAGGCCTCCATGGACGTCTTCGGCGAATGGGCGCAGAAAAGCGGCCAGCCGCTCGCCCATTCGTATCTCCCCTCTGCCAAGGCGATTAATTCCAAATGTGGGGTCAACTTTGCGAATGCGAATATCACCGTTGCGGCGGATGGCGAGTCCTCGTCGGCGTCGTGGGCGGTGCGTCGTCCGGATGGGTTTCTCACCGCGTGTGTCGTGGCCTTGAGTATTGCGGCGAGTCTCTGGGGGTTGGTTTAGTTCCTCCCCCATTTTCTCTTGCTCGGTTTCTTTTTTTTTCCCCCGTTCGCTCCTTATTCATTCATTTTGAGCTGTAGAGAATTTGTATATTCCTCGTTTCCCCCCCCCTTCTTCTTCGGACTCTCGTTCAGGTCACGGTTATGGGTTATGACAGCGGCTGCTTCTTTCTTTTATTCCCGCTTGGTTGGATATCTCTTTCTTAATGTTTATACCTGTATTTAATTGGTGGTCTTCGAACCTCTTACAATCATTACATATTATTCCTTCAGCCGACATTCCGAGAGGTGTGTTCAACCGTATGACTTGAAGGTGTAATATTTATGTATCAATATCGACACGAAACCAAACGTAAGACGTCAAAGATCATCCTATCCCTTCGTCAAGTTCTAATATGTGCCTTGGGGCTCGTCAAGAGGTATATCCAAAACAAACGAAGAAAACATATCCAATAAACGACAAGAAGAAAATAGGGGCTATAGAACTGTCATCATCATAATGTATCCTGGAAGATTTTATGGTATCTTGGGTATAAATGGTCAAGCAGTCAAGCGGAACGATCCAAAAGAGGTATACAAGGGACTAGGGAGACAGGGCGAGGTATGACAGCCAGCTACCTCAGTCGGGGATCCGAAGAGGTGGCCAACGAGTCTCACCGTTGCCCGTCGCCCATCGCCACCCCAACTAGACTTCGGGGTTCTCCGACCCCCATTTCCGGGCCTGAGATGGGGCTCTGCGAGGCGTCTCGCTCGCGTTTTACTCGGAAAAAGGCCAATTTTGCGAACCGGTTGAGTTGATTCCAAAAGTGTTGGCCAGCAGGGTGTTTGCTGATCCGCTCCAAGAGGTCCACTGTCGCCTCGCGGACCGTCTGATCAGGGTGGAAGAGTCCCATGCTTAGGTAGAAGAGGCCGGCTTGGTTTTCCGGCGTGACTGTTAGGAGCTGGCAAATGCCAGCGTAGTCTTTGACGGCATAAGCGAAGGCGATGTAAATAGCTCCCGCTTCCGGCGGAGATAATTTTAGGGTGCGGAGTCGTTCATGGTGGTGATGAAGGTCTGGTTTGATAATCGGCCGCGTAGGATAATATATGGCTGCGATATCTTGGATGAAAGAGTAATATGAGCGCGTTGTTCGCCATCCTTCGATTCGGGAGACTGATGCCATCAGTTCGCGTTGTTTCGATATCTCGTCGGGCCAGACGTGGCCATGTCCTCGCAGTGTCGTAGGGTCCAACGGGTCCGCCTGAACCCCACTGGGGCTTTCCGGGGACAGCTCTTCATTGGGGCCGATAATATAGAGATTTGAGGCGCCATACACGGTTTCCTCAAAGGCGGAAGCAACGCGTGCGAACTTCAAGATGTAGGCACGCCATTTGGCTCGGATAGCATTTTCACCATAGCGGTTGGTAATGCTGCGCTGAACGTCTTCCATAAATAGATTATCTCCGGTAGGGTCGGAGTTCAAGTTCGAGGCATGGAGATGGTTCAATCCTTGCTGTTGAAAATACATGAGTCCTTCGGTGACCGGTGCAGGCTCAACATGACTGCTGATTTTGATTCTGCCCGTAGGGAGATCGCAGAGCACATCCCACCACTCGGGGTGGTTGGCAAACGTGGGATTAGTCACACCGGCAATGAAGCCGGGAACCTTGAGGAGATCATCAATTTTGGTCAAATCCGTGTAAGGGAACGCATGTCTGGTGAATCCACGCAGTATCCCACCGGACGCCAGTGCGCAAGCAGCAAGTACCGCCTCCGCAACCTCTCCGGAAGGGCGATTGTGGCCCAGAAACACCACCCGTTTTTGGGTTAACATCGCATTGACCAGAATAATGATGGGATGGGTATAGGGACCGCTGGTGGTAAGGTGGGGGTGGATTGGGAAAGGCTGGGGGGAGGCACTATGAGGGCCGGAGAAGGTTTGGATGAGCTTGATGAGAGAGAAATCGCCCACAACCTCCGGCCAGATCACCGTGGGTACCTTGACCGGAATAGGGATATCATTATAAACAATCCTGGACTCAAACTCATGCGTATCTCGAGGAAGCGTGTACTTAGGGGCCGGCTTTTTGGGCGAAGCCGGCGAGTCCGGGTCGGATGACTCTCCTTCCCCTTCAACTCGCTGACGGATCATCTGCTCGAACTTTTCGATAAACATATCCTTGCAGTTGCTAGCCTGCAATATCTGTCGCTCCAAGAGGGACAGCTTGGGGAGTAGAGAAAGGTCCATGGCATTCAAAGCATTGTATAACGAGGCTAGCGTTTCCAGATAAGGGTTCTTGAAATAGTCTTCCAGAGCTAGAAGAAGTAAGGGCTGTTGCCATGTTAGTCTACATCATGCGGCGTCTTGTCAGACGGTGGCCTACTTTATAGATATGGAGGAATGAGTGGCGTGTACATATAGCCATGGCCTTTACAACTGCACCTCTGCGGTCCGTTTAGTCGTGTCGCGCGCCGAGAAAAGGACCAAGGTACATACCTTTTGACTGTATGGTCTTGCTTTGTATTTACAAGATTCAAAACATACATCAACGGTGGACCCTCGCCACCCTCATCCTCGTCATCACTGCTCTCCTCTTCCTTACCAGACTCATCCTGATCCTCTTCACTGCCGCCGGCCCCGTCGCCATCATGCGATGCTCTGGACCTCTTTTTCTTCTTTTTAGCCGCCAACGAGTCGTCATCGTCCTGGTCGGCACTTGAGTCCTTGTGCAAGAAAAAGATTGTCCAGTCCTGGCTTCGGACATGAGTTTGATCCGGAAGCATCAGCTCGGCCAGCATGCTTTCGTCACCACTGATAGGGGCTGGGTACTGATGCTCCATGATGGGGCCCGGTCAATGTGAAAGGAGGCAACGAGTATGTATTCGACATGGCGCTCCGATGAATCACGAGGATATTGCGATTTACATTTTCGCTGCCTATATGCGGAGGGAACAGCGAGGTTCGGCTCATAACCACGCACGGAGGTGCCGGAGTTGCTCACGGAGCGGTTGTGAACGAACGACGGGGAGGGAGATAACCGGGGTAAGCCATTGCTCTTGGAAGAACTGGACGTCGGAAGCGAACGAGCAGCGTCATCGGATGGTCGATGAGGGAGTGTGAGACTCATTTTCCTTTCAGGAGGCAAAGAATATGGGAGGAATGTTTCGGATTAGATCGCGGGCAAATTAACGGGGCGTTTGGGGGACAATAGAGACGAGCAACAAAGAAATAACCGCATGCTCCTTGGAATTAATTGATCAACAACGACTGGATCAATTCCTCCCAAGAGACCGTCTGCGACTCGGAAGTTCAAGCTGTCATGGTCAAGTAAGGCTATTTTCGCCACGCTGAAAAGATCCCGTCGGAGGATTAGTTGACTGATCGACCATGTAATTCGTCCGATTCAGGGGGGGGGGAAAGGGGGAAGTTTGGATGAAAAGAAGCCTTAGATTTGGAGATCCACAGCGGGGAAATTCCACGGAAACACCACAATCGCCATGATCGTAGACTCAATTGCAGGCAGCAGGGACGGTCATGACGGGTGCATATCAATTGCCGCCGAAACTGTCACAACTGACTCGGACTCAACTCATGAATTTTCCAGGAATGCCTCCATGCTGCTTCTACTCCGGATTAAGCTCCCCGCACGTGCCCATGGCTCGGTCGGGCCGACATGATGCCGAAGTGTTTGTTTGCTTCGGCTTGTTTGGGGTGCTTTACTCTTCTGGGAAAGTTATTTAGCATTCTACTTTATCGTCGATATCGAATGGAACCTGCGATAAATCTGCCACCGCCACCGACCGTTGAAGTATTCCCCCGCGCCTGTTACAACGGTCGCCATCGACTAACACTTCTCTCGACACCACTGGTTGTTTGCATGTCATAGTACATATTAAATCATCCGCCCGGGGTACCTGCATCATGGTACGGATGATGTGTTTTCTCCCCCCACAGTTCCCCCATCGCCAAGCTCACCAGGTTGCGCCTAGGTCACCTCAAATACTCCCTTTAAACCGTCGCCGTTATCCTTTAGCTCCCCTCGTGCTTCTCCTTTTCGTCGTCCCTCTACGCCGAACTCGCCGCCCACAGGGATCACACCGGGGAGTTCACCCAGCCGAGGATACACCCCGGTCGTGTCTCCAAGCAAACTGAATCAATCGTATACTATTGAGCACGAAGATGCCTCACCAACTAGCAGAGAACGAATTCCCCAGCCCCGATTTTCAAGAGAGTCCCCATCCGCATCGCCGACCAGAGGAGCCAATTCACCGGATCGGTCACCGAGGGTGGGTGCCCGGTCGATGGGCATGACGGCGGGATCGTCTGATGCAGCTTCGAAACTAGCGCCGGCGCAACTCCGAGAAATCAGAGAGGCTTTTCAGGTTCTCGACCGGGATAATGACGGATCGGTGAACAAGGACGATGTCGCAGATGTGCTTGTGAACGTTGGTATGTTGCGGAGGGATCCTTCTCAAGACATGGATCTCCATATAGGGAGACACAAAGCTTACTGTGGTGAACAGGTCAAGATCCGTCTATGTTATCCGACTTCTTCCCCCCGGGGAGCTCTGAAACTATCAACTTCCCTACATTCTTGAACATCTTGTCCAGCCTACTCGCGCCGTTATCTTCGCGCCAAGAACTAGTGAATGCGCTGGCCGCCTTTGATGAGGACGACAGCGGCCAGATCAACGTGGGGGAACTTCGCGACGCTCTTTTCCACACGGCTCCGGACGACGGAGAGCTTCCGCTCACCGAACAAGAGATCAATGAGGTTCTGAATGGGTTTACGGGGCGCAGGGCTTTCGGGGCCAAGAGCAGTAAGGGTCCTGGAGGAGGAAAGCGAGGGGAGGTTTTTAGATACCCGGAATTTGTGGATGGGGTCCTGGGAGGGACCCAGAATGGACAAGCAAATGGACGGCAGGAAGCTTGACGCTTGGATTTACCGTTCAATGACTGGGTTCTGGCGTTCTCGGACTTGATGACTATTGTTTACCTATAGCTCTGGAAGCTTTATTCCGCATGTATCCATCTATTTCTAGTACTTTTTAGGTGGGACGACCCTGGATATGACGCGACGGTGCTACATGAGACGTCTCAGAGTGGCAAATTAATACGATCCTGTTTGATCAAGAGCGATTGGTATCTGAAAGTATTTTCGGTACCTGGTTTCGTTTATTTTTATTTTATTTTTATTTTATTTTATTTATTTTTGTTATTTTTATTTCCATGGGTTGGGACGAGTCAGGTTCGCGGTGGTGGTATATAGTTGCGGGACTATTTGCTGAAGGTCCACTTCAAACACCATAGCAACTGAACCAAACTCCGGCAAAAAGTAACTTAATAAAATATTTCCATTTAAATTCATTTTTAAATTATTGCTTGCAGCGCGTCGCGTGTCCCCGCATTCCACCTGGCCCCCCCGTCAAAAAGGAAAAGAAGAAGAAAAAAAGAAAAAAGAAAAAAAAAACAATCTTCTAAAATACTATACTAACTAGTAGATTCTCAGAGGGGGTTTTATTGTTCATGGACCCTCCCCCTGGTCCGCTTTGACTTGGTTCCTCGTCTTCGTCAATCCCCCCCCCCCCCCCCCCCCAAAGGACCAAGCAATAAAGATGCTTACTTAGTACCTGCGACAAGCTATGAATTTCGCCGACCCGACAAAACGACAAGACCGACAGCAACCCAACATGGCCTCCCAACCCACCCAGGCCCAACTCAACCTGGCCGCTTTGGCCGCTTCACCATCGCCGCGAACGATGCGAAGTCTGCGCAAGATCAATCCCATCAACTTCTCTCGTCCTCCCAGCTCTCCCAACCCTCAAGCGCCCGGACGTCCGCTGGGCCGGAGGAGCTTTCTCAGCCAGCTCAACTAGATTCGCCGCTGCGCCTGCGCACGCATCGTCGAGCCCGATCGAATAGCGACGCCTCAACCCGCGAGCCTCCTGCTATCGGAACCCAGCGACGATCGGCAAGGAAAACGGGCTCGGGTTTTGGCATCAAGAGATCGGTCTTGGAGACGTTGTTACGAGATGGGCCACAGCAGGGAAATGTCCGCGAGGGACTACAAGAGCTGAGATACTTGATTTTGTCGACGAGGGTAGAAGCGGATGCTGACGGCATGGTATGTTTTTCCGTCGTCCTGAGCTATAGAACAAGCTACTAACCCTAAATCCAGTCATCATATCGAGTGTACCTCTGGCTATCACTTCTGGATATACCCCCTGTTCCGACAGACGAATATCTCTCTCTCATCCACCGCGGCCGCTCACCAGCGTATACTAAAATCCGCAATGATACCTTCCGCACGCTAGCCACCGACCCCTTATTCAAACGCCGTGTTACAGAAGCAAGCCTAATCCGACTCCTCAATGCAGTAGCATGGAAGATTCACGACGCAAAGAACAAGAACAAGGCCAGAAAACCTCGTTCGTCCATGACCCGTCGGCGGGAGATGGAGCTTCTCATCAACACACCCCCTAGCATCGCCGAGGAAGAATCGAGCCCAGAAATGACTACATCGAGCAACAGCCGTAGTAGCACTATCACTAGCGACTCGGCGATCTACGTACAAGGCATGAACGTCCTCTGTGCCCCGTTCCTCTACGCCGCACGCAGTGAAGTGGAGGCCTTCGCCTTGTTCCATACGTTCGTCACCCGCGAATGTCCGGGCTATATCCGCGGCGCCATGGACGGGGTCCATCGCGGGCTCCGTCTAGTGGACCGGTGCCTTGAGATCGTTGAGCCCAAGCTTGCCTCGTATCTCTTCTCCAAGGGTATGCAGGCAGAACTCTACGCGTTCCCATCCGTGTTAACCATGTGCGCCTGTACACCACCTTTGCCTGAGGTCCTCCATCTCTGGGACTTCCTATTCGCGTACGGCCCACACCTAAACATCCTATGCATTGTTGCCCAACTCATCCGAATGAGAGATACTATTCTCGAGAGCCCAAGGTACGTCACGTCCCAGCCCTAGCAACCAAAAAGAAAAAGAAAAAAAAGAGAGAGAAAAAAGAAAAAACAATAAAAGAATAAAAGAAAACCGACCAAAACAAAACAATCTCCCCCAAAATCCAGACCCGTCACACATTGCCACCCAAATCCACCCCCATCTGACATATCATTCCAGTCCAAACAAGATTCTCCGATCCTTCCCACCCCTCGATGCCAAAGAAATCATCGCCTTAACCGTTCTGATCGTCCGGAAGATCCCCGAACCACTCTACGCCGAACTGATCGACCATGCCAAATAGATTAATTTCTTCTGCATGAGCGTGGCGTCAGCGAAGACCCTTCTTACGTGTATTATTTATGAATTTCCTATTCGGTATTTTGTCCTCTTGGTCCAGAAGAGAGAGAGGAACATTTAATAACCTGTTTCCGGGCCGCGGTAATGGCGTTATTTTTTTCCTTGGTTTTTTTCTTTCTTTCTTTTCTGATCTATTCTTTTTTTTTCACTATTTTTCCCCCCTTTTTCTTTTTTCTCATCTTTCTAATTTTCATGCCTTATGAAGATGGCATTGTATTATGACAGTATGATAGTATGATAAAGAGAGAATTTGTATTAGCTGTTAGATGAGTTATGAATGATGAAGGCATTTATTATCATATCTTCCGAGGTCCCACTCAATATAGATCTATTAGTTATAGTATATATAGTATTAGGCAGCAAGGGAGGACTAAATATAGATGCCAAGCTAGTATATTCAATATATCAGGGCATCACATACTGACCACATGGATAAAACAACAATTAACCGATTAAGTGAATATAAATATAGTCAGTCCTCTATCTGTATCCTCAACCACATCCCCCCCCCAACAACGCCCTCAACATAAGAAAAACGGACCAAAAAAAAAAAGGAAAAGAAAAGGTTAAATATAGTTAGTACTCACTATGCAAAGAAAAAAAAAAAGAGAACCCTACTATATCCCGGCCCAACTTTTCCAGATGCGTAAACTAGTACCTAGTAAAAATGGAATGATATATAAACCTGACCCTGACCCTGACCCTGCACCAACCCATCCGCCAGCCCCAGTCCCGTCCTGTTTGATGGCTAGTACGATTACCAATACGATATAGAGCAAGCCCAACCCACACCGTAAAAGAAAGATTCGAGAATAAAAGGAAGTAAAAAGTGAAAGAGAAGATCTGCTGAGAAAGCAAAGCACAGGGATAGAATCAACATCCATCAAGTAGTGATCTCCTTGCGACCAATCCCGGACCCATTCACGACTAATGGCCCCGGCTGAGATTTCGTCTGAGATGGTTCTTCAGCGGTGGGCTCTGGCTTGGTTGATTCATCGGTTGTGGGGGTGTGCTCTGGAGCGTAGGTGGTGGTGGTGGTGGTGGTGGTGGTAGTAGTAGTAGTGGGAGGTGCAGCGACGATGGTGACAGGGACTGTGGATGGGGGGGTCAGGGCGTACGATGCAGCGAAGGGCACGGCGCGGTCGATCTTGACTCTGATCTTGGCGTTGAGGAAGATGGAGTTGTTGTAGCGGGCGACGGCGCGCTTGGCTTCGTCGGCGGTGCGGAAGGTGATGCGGGCGAAGCCCTTGCAGCGGGCTGTGGTGGGGTCCAGGGGTACTTCGCAGGATTCGATGGTGCCGGCGTCTTGGAGATGCGAGTGGAGGTCGGATTGGGTGGTTGTTGCGCTGAGGTTTTGGATGAAGATTGTTCGCCGCGGGGAGGTCCGGAGGTTGCCGTTGCTCTGCGGGTGCGGGGCGTAGAAGGGGATTGCGGCGGGCGTGAAGTTGTACGTGTAGCTGTACGGCGGTTTATGGGGGGTTCGGTGGTGGGAGAGGTCCTGGAAGGCAGGCATGGGGGAGACGGGGTATGGTGGGTAGACGGTGAAGGCGAGGGGATCGCAGAAGGAGGGTGAGGGGGGAATCCCCGGCATGTGTTGCGAGAGCGGATCTGGGTAGATGGGCATGAAGGACATGACCGGGGCATGTCCGTACTCCGGAGGTGGGTATGTTGGGCTAGTCCCGGCTATCATGGGTCTTGTGGGTATCAGTATGCAGTTTGGGACGCAGGATATGCGGGAAATATAGGGGTGGGTGCGTGTGGGTGAGAGGAGGCTTACTCTGGAGATATGGGAGATGGAGGCACAGCCATGTTCTGTGAGACTCTTGGGGGTGTCGAATACCCTGCAACGTAGTCCGGCGGGATCACACAGTGTGGGCTCTTCGTTGGCCCTGCAATGGGTCGAGTGGGTGAGTTAGTCCGAGCTAGCGTAACGACTAAGCTCTGTCCTTCCCAGCCGTTGGTGGATAGTCTATCTGGGGGCTTGTTAGTTGGGACTTATGGCATCCTTTGTTGTCGCATGGAATACACACGGTAAGTCCGCCACGCTTCATCTTCGTTTTTCACGATGATCTGGCCCAGTCCGGTGGGAAACCCGTGGTGATCATCGTATACTACCGCTTGTCGGATGTGCAAAGCCGTTTGGCGTACTAGATCCTTCAGTTCTTGCCAGCGACAATGGGCTGGAATCTGTCTCTTCAGTAAGACAGCCATCTGGAACTCCGACGCGCCGCAAGACACTTACACCTTGGAGGAATAAAACGAATTCCTCATCCGACCCACGAGGTCTCGATTTTCCTTTCTGTGGTTGAGGCATGGTGCAGCTGTGGATAGGGCTATTGGATCAATTTGCCCGGGGATGTCTGCGGAGAAAAGACAATGCGCGATATCCGAGAATGCTTCAAGCTGAACCAGGTTTGGCAAAGGCTATAATACCAAGACTGTGGATTCAAATAGCAGCCTGTAAGCAATATCGGTCAACGCCCAGCGGAAATCGGATTGGTAGATGTAGAAGCGATGTGACTGGCGTGGCATGCACTTCCAACAAAATGATTGACCACAAAGTACAGGCTCGAATATCATAGAGCGTCCTGATGACCTGGCTAGAAGGCTTGAGAATACGGTCGCTTGTCCGACAAGAGGTTCCAGAGCGCGGGAATGGATCGGAAATCCAAGCTTGAGATGGTAAATCCCTCCTTTAAACATGCAAGGATCGCATGGAGGACGGAACGAAAAAGGAAAAGGAAAGAGAGAGGATTAGAACAGATCTGAATCGATCTATTCCGTGCATCCAAGGTCCCACCGGGGAGAAGGTGGGAAACGATGGCAGCAGGAATCGCAATAGTGCAACGAGGCCAGACACGGACAAAGCCGCCGATGCATCGACTGACGAATGGAGATGCGTGGCTCAGGCAGCGCAAGGGAAATGGACTGGAAATGCCTCCGGAGTGGATTGGGAACTAATGTTGAGATACGTCAATTTGCCTCCAATCTGATGGATATGATGGACGCGGATGCGCGGACCTGTTATATGTCATGCATCTATTTCAGTGGGTAGTTAAGTAAGCTACTAGTAAGAGCTATGAGAAAGGTTGAAGAAGAAAGGAAAGGGAAGAGAAGGGGAGGGAAAAGGAAAAGAAAGAGGGAATAGGGAAAAAAAAAGAAAAGAAAAGAGAGCAATGTTTGCTTCTTCTTCTTCTTCTTCTTTTTTATTATTAACATTATTTCCCCCCCTTTCGTCTTTTGTACGGTATGAATACAATTGTTGCTGCTATGAATAGTGACTTGGGCTCCCGAGGCTTCCCAAGCCGTCATGACACACCTTCCGTCTCAGACGACCAGAAAGGAACAACTCTCAGATCCTCGAGGACGCTTCGCTTGGCAATCCTGTGTTACACCGCTAGATTTCAGGGCAGCCACAACAGGGGAGTGATGGCGAAGCTGGAGAGCTCGCGAGGAAGTGGAGCATCAGCCCTGCATTTCGTTCTGCGAATGAGAAGGCAACCCGGCTGAGCGGCATCATTGTCTGTGAAATCGCATTGTGAGAGAGAAGTTGTTGAATAACCGATCATGGATCGGGTTAGACTGGGATCCTGGTGGTCAATAGCTGTCCCATTTGTGAAGATCTGCTGAGGAAGGAATTCACAGGAATTAAGGGCGAAGACACAGTCACAAAGAAAGAACAGAGCGCGAGCAACGGGGATTGGAAGAGATCGAAATGCATCCCAGAGTTCACGGCCAGCATTGCTTTTTGGCTTGTCTTCTGATTTGGCATTTGATTCAGCCGGCAAAAAGCGATCAACAGCATTGGTCGATGAAGATGGAGACCCCAAGATGATGCATCATCTTTCTCTGATAAGCCGCACTCTTGTCTGACATGACAAACCCACCCCCCTCCAAACCAAGACATTAGTACCTGAGCTATAACTTTTTCTCTTTTCTGTTGACATTTAAAATTTAGAGTCGTCTTGTCAGATCCATCGACGCGGAGGGTGAATCTGGTTGAGAAAAGAGTTCTCAGTTGCTCCCTTGATTAACAGCGTTCCGATTTCGCGCTGATCCCGATCACGTCCGCATATGAGGCATCCATTAATTGCTCACCACCGCCCAGCTGTGATCCATGACTGCATATTAGGCGAATGATGGCTGGTCACCGCCAGTACGACAAGATGTCGCGATGTAGGGAGTAAGGTGGTTCAGTAACCGAGCGCTACGGAACAGTTTCGCTGAAACTCATGATTGACAATCGCGACGTTCTAAAGACCGCGCGCACCCCAACAAAAGAGGGCAAAGACTGAATGAAAGGTGCCTGAGCGATAGAAGAGGGACAATTATGATGCGTCGAGTCTAGCTGAAAGTGGTTATTCAATACTCTGACTAACCCTTTTTTTTTCTTCCTCTTCTTATTCTTCTTAGTTTGTTCCGCTCCTGTCACTTTTCAATGAAATAGAATATTCTCCGTCTCAAAACGTACGAGTCAGCAACGGAACACCAAAGTAACTTAGGCTTAGCGTCCATCTCAATCGAAAAAAAGAAAAAGAAAAGAAAACTGCGGCATTCAACTAAAAATCGATAGTTTGACGATCGATCGATAGCCGACCACCATCGTCTACCCGGTACCGTGGTTCTGGTATGATCTTCCACTAGCGACTATTGCTTCGACTGGAGACTGAGATGGAGAGGTACTAGTAGTACAGTCATCATACATCCCATAGTTATCCGCCAAATACCCACGCCTCGTAATAGCTGGTCACCGACCCTGAGTCATGTCCCTGTCCATGTCCATCGCTCGCGTGGATCTCGTATAGCAAACGAGACTAGTCGGCAATAGACTTTCGGCAGGCCAGTACCGGAGGTTTTGCTTTTTTTTTTTTTTTTTTTTTTTTGGCGCTGAGAGAGCCTGCTGACTGGTTTGGGATTGACTACCGAGCGCGTTAGTGTGCCCGGTTGTTTCTGGAATGTATCTAGAATTTAGGGATGCTTTATTATGCACTTTACTCAACCTACTTGATCCTCTGGTGAGACTGATGCTCGGCTCCGAAGTACTCTCCTCGTGCAGTAGAAGCTTTTGATCTCCCCAGCAAGGGCTGGGAATTGAATTACCGAAAGCTATCTGGATTCGCCCACCGTGTCCATGGAAAGACTTCGCGGGGATGGAGAGCAGACCCATGGAATGCTCGCAGGGCAAAGGTTTATGTCAACTGTCATTGTTTGATCCATTCGCCAGAACCTCAACTCACGAAACATCCATGATTTCACCATTACTTCAGCGATATAGAGTGAGTTACTTTCTCTGGGGCGTTGGGTAGCAATCACAAGATCGACAGCCTGAGGATGGCGAAGGAACGGGCGACCACCAGATGTAAAAGAAAAAAAAAAAAACCCAAACATCCATAACTCGGGCCTACACTGGGCAACATCAATGATCGAGTCCCCTAGAAACTTCCCAATCCCCTTCCAACGAAAACTCTCTTATCCCCCTGAACTCCGCAGTAGACACGACTATCTCCAGAGAATAACCCCCCGTACGGAGTACATGCCCTCATACCCTCAGAACATCCAAGCTATCTGAAACTCCAACCCCCCGCCACCGGGCAAAAGTAAATCAGTGGAGCCCTACAACAGCTGAAAGTCTGAAACAAATCCTACGAGCTCAAAAACGGAGAAGTCCGGCCACTCTCATCGCAGCCGAAATGAATCCCGAGAGAATTTCGACCCACTGATCAGCTTTTGCTCTCCACAGTAACCGAACGTTACATGGCTGTAAAGGGGGTGGAGCCAGAGTGGTTCGTTTTTTTTTTTTTTTTTTTTCCTGCGCCACACTCGCGTGGTTGCCTACAGGGCATACATAGGCTGGTACCACATTCTAAGGAGGGATGTTTCTGGTTCTCGTGGGGAAAAAGTGAAGAATATGTCTGCACTAGTATGTCTGACACTAAATTGGTTAGTTTTGGGTGAGGATTCTTTTTATGGTTTTTTTTTTTTTTCTTGTGTGGTTTATTTTGGAGAATAGCGTCTGGAAAGAAAAGGGGCGCTTCGCGCGCCTGGAAATACATTCTTACCTAGTCAGGTAAGTAGTAGTTACATACTAGCTGGACTCTGTATACCGAAGACACGCGATCTGAACACCCGGGAGTCAAAGTGGCAGCCAATCCATTCCCGAGCATCGTTTTGTCCCAACAGTAAGGGGGAGGGGTAAATAAGGCAGATCGCCCTTGTTGAGGGGTATGTATGTTATGTCCCATACATGCGAAACGAGCTGAGGCGGTGGTTTTGAGTTCTTCAACATCCCGTCCGAGTTAAGACTCAGTCGATCTGGAGTAATGGACCCGTTACTGAATCAAGAAGATGAGATCCAAAGGGAGAGAAGATGGTCAAGCTCTGTGTGATGGGTTGGTTGATTTATGGTTCGCAGGCTGGTGGTCTGGGCGTAGGATCTACAAGGTAATTTGATTGTTCCGCATTCTTAGAGTGTGGCGCGCCGAACGGGTGTGAAATTGCAACAGGGGCGATGTATGACATGCATAGGAGTTTCATGAAGTGATGGAGGTGGGATCTCCGGGGATGTTTTGCATGGCTGATGAGGATCTACGACTCCGGTCGGTCTTGACAGCTGGTGTTGTCGCCAATGACGCCATGTCGACCTTTGCGGGAGACTGGCATGTTCGTCGCCAATGAGTTTGTTGTCTATGCAATGGCGATCATCCCGGGGTTACTGGGTTTAATTGTGATAGGCAGGGCGCATTGGTATGTCGGCACAGCTGTGGAAAGTATGCCAGCCGCCCCTATTCAAAGTCCGCTCAAGTGCCACAGTGGGAGGGAGAAAAAATGTATTGTCGATCAATTGAATGAGTTTGATATTGTATTGTAAGCGTTGCTTACGGAGATCTAATATGACAAAGTAGCCGTAATCGCTAATGGTTTCAACATATTGTGGGTATTGAGCGAAAAAAGAAACAATTAGACAGTGAAACAGATGAAAGCAAAGGAATCCTTGAACTCTATTCAGGATCCTACATGCGGTTCTAACACACAAAGGGGAAACAGCTTAGTTCCTTGTAAGATATGCAATACAAAGCAAATGACACAAATGCAGGGTATCGTAGATTTCCATCAAGCTATTGAATAAATGTAGCTTTATCGAGGGGTAGGGCGCAGCTCGGAGTGATCCAGCATCGTAGACGGCATTATTCGTTGGAGATGCCGAACTTCCCGAGCCAGGCTATTGTCTTTCGCCGCACTTTGATCCCGCGAGAGTGAAAAGGTATTCCTTTGTCCACCCATCCGGTCAACCGTGCCTTCTCTGTCGCCCGTGGTGAGTCAGTGTTCCCTCGGGTATGATTGAGGGAAGTGCGGCATCGATCAAGCCCATCCGACCTCAACGACTGAGTCGTAGTCCGTAGCCATTATCCTTTGCTCGAAGGGCGTGAGAGAAGCCGTGCCAGCACAGAACAGTTCTCGAAAGTATCGTCTGAGTGAATGGTTGAAATAGAAAACAACAAAAGCTGGAGAACCAACAAGCCGATCCTGCCAAATCCCGAAAGACGGTGGTGAGGCTAGCAGGAGAGCTAGAAAGCACGACGAAAAATGCGTTCGTAACAATGTCGTTTCTCTTTTCTTGTTCCGTTGCGCGAATGAACAATTCATCGGATAAAGCCGACCATGGACGCACAGCGGCTGCAGTAGTATGAATTCATGCCGAAGCGCACAACGCCGGGGGAGGAGTCATTTTCCAGGCTCATGGAGCGCTGACATCTCGAGCAGCGGACAATGTCGAAGTTCATGGCACCAGCCTCTTTCGTTGTGTGGGAAACGCCCTTTGCGCCGCCGGAAGGTTGCGGTTGAACCTGTACCGAGGGCGAACTCATTGTGGAAATGCCGATCAATGCGGGCGCGGTGCAAATGGACGGTATGGGCGACGTCGTGGTGAGGGCGTAAGGTACGCGGGAGTAGTGGCACTGATGCCGTCAACCGGAAAAGGTGGTTGTATGTAGGCTTCGGAGAGAGGGAGGGAGATGAAAAGGTGAGAGCGTGGTTGTTGAGAGAAGATGACTTGAAGAGAAAATAAAAACGAGGCTGAGTCAATGCGTAGCGCAGTAAAGAATAAAATAATAAATTCACGGAATGACGGAAATGTTTCTTTCTTGTTCTGCGGGCGTAATTTCCACTAGATTCCCAGGCAGACGAGAATCAACCACGTGGGACAGGGTTTGTGTCAAGAAAGTCGAACGGACAAGTTGGCATTCAAGGTTTGGGGGAAGACAAGAATCGTGAGAAGTGACTAGAAATAAAAACATTCGAACTGGAAGTATCGAAATATCTATACCACCAGCCAAGGGCAAGTTTGAAGGGTCAGATCGATCCACTTTCTTCTCCCTGTTTAGGACCGGCGTCTTTTTAGTTTGAAAGCGAAAATAGTTTTTTTAGGGCCCGGGAGAGGGAGGAGGAAAAAATAAAAGAATAAAAAAAATAAAAAAAAATAAAGAAGTAGGGAATATTTCGAAATTTGAAAAATAATAAAATCTTAGTGAATCAGGAGACTGCAATACTGGAGATGCAGTTATGGAGCCCGGAGAAGTGCTTTTGAAAAATGGAGCAAATATTAACCACCACCAGTACCACTTTCGATACTGCGAGAAATTCGAGTGAACGAGGAGAACAGGGTGGAATGTGGGTTCAGTTTCAAGGTCAATCCCAGGCTGTCAACCATGGGGGTAAAAAACGATCCTCCATAGAGACAGAGGGAGAGAGATTGGAGCTTCTTGATTATAGGTATGTACGATGCCGACCGTAGGGCGGCGCACAACAGTAGTATTATACCTTAATGTTGCTATCTAGGTACGGAGTACATACAGTACTTGTATGTATCTACTTACTGGGGTACCTCAGGCAGCCTTTCTTATCCGAATGATTTGAGTTTCGGGGTTTTTTGAATGAATGTATTGTACATCCAGTCTGTTTGGTTGATCAGGGTATGGATGAATTACCCCCCCCCCCTCCCCCCATCGGTAAAAGCATGTTTTTACCTTACAAGGTGACGGGGTCGGGGGGAAATCCTGTGTGCAATTTTCGGACTGCAGAACACCCTACAACCAAAAAGTCGTCGATAGATTGGCTTAAGCCTACTCCATACTGATGGACAATCTCCCCCCAATTAGGAGGGATTGCTGCATAGGTCGTGTCGTCATGACCGATCGTCTGGTTGACGGATTCACTTTCTGGGGCGATCGCCGCAGTGGTTCGCCCTCATTCTCCTCTCAGGAACGCTCATGGTCCCATTTGCACAACTTCCCCTCCAACAAATTACGAATCCCCCTGCTGAGCGGGATATATGGATGGACGAGGTTTTGGTCGTTTTAGGCTTTCTTATTTTTTTTTTTCTCCCATGACAGTTATTCTAAGACGTTTCCCTCGTATCTGAACGGTTGTCTTGAGTCCCATCTCTCGGTCTAGTCCGTTCTTGGCCATCTAGACCAAGAATGGACGGTACTATTGGATACCAAAGCCAAAAAATCCGATAGCCTGGCGGAGCATGTGGCTTTCGCAGACGATAAGTGGTTGCCTGTCAATGTAAGGTAATGCTATCTTAATGGGGTTATCGTTTTGAGTCAAGAACTGTTGCCCGTTAACAGTTGCCGATCTCACCACCTTTGGTCGAGGCTGGTCGGGCTGGGTGATTTCCATGGTCACCGTGCGGCTGATGCCAGAGCGATGCATGGAACAGGGAATGTGATTGGGTAATCGGGGACGGATAAAAGTAATATCATCATGAGTAACTACTAGTACTAGTAGTATATCTCGAGGGGACTACTACACAGTACGGTAGTCCTACACAACAGGTACGAGGTCTTGCCTCCTTTGTCGGTAAAAAAGACAATAAAAAGAAATCAAATCAAATCAAATCGAATCAATCCAATGGACACCTTTCTATGTTTCCTCAATGCTATTGGACCTCTTCGTTATCATCGACTAAACCTCGACTGATTAGGTACCACAAAATCACATGCCTTGGCAGTATGGAATGAAACGTACTGTATGGTGGATGTCCTGTCCAGCCTCGTGGGTAACTTTTAGGGAACTGCGGCTGTGCAGCATTTCCCGTGAGGCGGTTACCGTCTCCACTGCCGTCGTTTCAGAATTTGAGTCTGTCTGGGTCGCACGAACGAGACATGAAGGAATGAGGCACGCTTATCCTTCTCCCCTGAGTGGACAATGAATACACAATCACGATGCTATCGATTGACAGGCCTTTCATCCATGGATGTTAATTGCTAACATCATCGCTCCTCTGGAGTCCGGTATCACGCAACATTCCCTGATTGCGTGCAAGCAGTAGAATCGACATCGACGTCAACAACTTACCTTATCAACCTAACGTAATTAGACCCGGTGACGATACTTACCCATTACCATTCCTTTTCAGGCTCTTTGCTGGCAGCTGCACCCCGGGATTGG
This sequence comes from Aspergillus bombycis, assembly GCF_001792695.1. Taxonomy (NCBI): domain Eukaryota; kingdom Fungi; phylum Ascomycota; class Eurotiomycetes; order Eurotiales; family Aspergillaceae; genus Aspergillus; species Aspergillus bombycis. The sequence goes on along the minus strand of NW_019170043.1, from coordinate 100,221 downwards.
GCGATGGCTGGTGTGATCCTTTGCGACCACGCATATATTATGTGTGTATAGAGCACTCCGTACATACATTCCAGCTGCCTTTGCGCCTTGATCGCTTGAAAGAGTTAGTTAGCTGCAGACTTGTTCTCCTCCGAGGAAAGCCAGCCGAGTGTGCCGTAGTAGGACTACCATCTAGGTAGAAAGTATGTGCATCCATACATACATCCTGTACCTGCAATTGGCAGCACATACATGGACACGACACCCCCGGAGTACTGTGTCCCCGTTCTGAGGCATTTTCAGTCAGTTATCTCCGATGGCTGCAGTATCCATTTTCGGTTCTTTTTCTTTTTCTTGTAAACACTGGTTATTTTGCATATTATTGAAAAGCCCCTTAATCATTTCAGGACATAGCTCCCTCCACACATGCACCTCGAGAACGACGTCACTTCATTCCCCGCTCCATTGGCAGATACCTAAGGGAATAGTAAAGCTGGAGACGCTCATCAGTTACTCGGTTGGGTTAAATCAAATAGACCTCGGGTGTTCAACGTTAGATTGTTTAAGAGATCAAAAAGATGAAACATTGAAATTGAAATCATTGGGGTTAGAAGAAAGTATCCTTATTCCGTTCAATTCTTTTATAACTATGATTATTCTTCAGTACTCCGTACTTCGTACAGCGTTCCCCAAAGCACCACAGCCCCTCCATGCCCATGTGACCTGATAACCAGCTGCAATGCACTGTTCCTGGTGTCTGCTGGAGGGTAATGGAACAAAATGATCGGTTTCCTTCTGTTACCTTAGCACCCATCGCACTGTCATCACATTTCGGATGCTTAAAGCACAGACACCCCGGGATCTATGCATGCATGCTTCTTTATTTGTGCCCATTCGGGCACTGCACTATCACGGAACATGTACACGCATGTTGACTCCGCACATTCAATACTGTCTGAATATCCCCTCAATCTCCTCTCCTCTCCTCTCCTCGCCTCTTTCTTTCTTTTTATTTTTTATTTTTTTTTTCTCTCTCCCGTTTCACTTTTACCATAACTAAGATTATCGTGACTAATAACCCCTCTTTTAACTGATGGGAATATGTCTCGTCACCCTAATCAACATCCCGTCCTGCGTGACTTAGGCATGTACTTTACATCTCGACTGGTCAAGAAATAATCAATCACCAGACGCAGCGGGCACCGCAAGTAGGACTTGTCGCTTCTGGCGCCTGCACAATGTTGTAATAACGCGTGGGCATGCGGACCGCTCCTAGGTTGGCGGCAATGCATGAGGCCCAAATAGTCAATTCGCTGACTCCTTCGTTCCAGCTAGCCTTGAATTTGACGGAATGGGTAAGCTGTTCATCAAATACCATACCATACCTACATCGGACAAGGTCGATCGAGTTGCCGAGGGGTCGGGTTGCATTTTCCCTGATTCATGCCAATAGCTCCTGCGAGAGGACCTTGCACTGACATCATTGTGTATGCTTTCCCCCGTGTGGTGGCTCGACAGGGGGTGGCCGATGATGATCGATGATAGCAAATAGATCTTCCAGCTCGTTTCCGGATTGGACGGGAGGGGGGGATCCATCGTACAAAACCTCCCAATCTCCTCACTCAGGGTCGCTAAGTAAGTTGAAATTAAACAGAAAAATTCAGGGACAGATAATGGACTTACTTCATAGAAGATTCAATTGTAGTTTGTTCCTGTCGTCGTTCTGGTTTTTCTCCCCTTGCAAGATTGTGTTCAAAATGACCGATGACGACGTCATGGGAGACTGACGGGGTTCCACCGACAAGTTCTGTCATATCAATCAACATGTTGATGTTGTTCTACCCTATCGCTTTTTGTAGCCATGTTTCTGGCTTCCTTCCTATTCCAGATGGTGAGGATATGATCCATGAGATCAATAATTATGGAAAAGAAAAAGAAAAGAAATACCCAAACCACTGATCTCTTGAACGGATTGTGGTTGAATTGCATTCGGCAGGCACGGGACTGGGTAAGGTAATGATTACATCTCCAATAACATCAATTGAGTAACTGCCCCGCCACCCCGCCTTAAAGCTGTTGACCGAAACCACCGCCTTGTAATCATAATCTCTTTTCTCATTTTGCCTTCTTTCTTAGTCTCTCTCTCTTCACGTCCACTAATTTTCATAATAGTCACCATGGCAAGCCAATCTCCCAATCTGTACAGCTTCTCCAATTCCGATGCGCTTGCGCAACAATTAAGGGCATACGTCCTTAAGAATCAAAATGCCGCCCTCGCCCGGCATAGCACTTTCCGCGTCGCAGTTTCAGGTGGCTCCTTGCCCACTGTTCTCGCCAAAGCTCTGCTTGCACCAGGCAACGGAACCCCCGAAGACACCGCGCAATTCTCCAAGTGGGAGATTTTCTTTGCCGACGAGCGCGCCGTGCCTCTCGATCACCAAGACAGCAACTACAAATCACTGAAGGATGAATTGCTGAGCAAGATCCCCACGGAACTGGGAGAGCCTCGCGTACACACCATCGATCCCAAGCATGTGGACGATGAGGACCCACAGGAACTCGCAGACTTGTATCAGGAGGAACTGATGCGCATTTTCGCGGCCAAGGACAGCGTCAAATTGCCGGTGTTCGACTTGATCCTTCTGGGCTGTGGTCCCGATGGTCACACCTGCAGCTTGTTCCCCGGCCATGAGCTCCTTAGGGAGAAGGACGCTTGGGTCGCGGCCATTAGTGACTCGCCGAAGCCCCCGCCGAAGCGGATCACCCTCACCCTACCCGTGGTCACCCACGCTGTTAGCATCGCATTCGTGGCTACCGGTGGTGGAAAGAAGGATATCATGAAGCAAATTTTCGATGCTGAGGAGGGAAGAGAACTCCCTTCTTCTCTTGTCAACCAAGGTGCTGGGGAGAAGGTCAGCTGGTTCACTGACCATCCCGCTGTGGAGGGTGTCTCTTTCCCGAGACGTGGAAGTTTGTAATTGGTGTACCGAGCATTGTGATGGTATGTTGAGTCGAAGCTGGTCGAAGTTGAGCTCTTAAGTGAAGGAAAGGGGGGAAAGTCCAGGGCGATTACCGACCAGGTTTCCTTCTAACCGCTTAATCTGCGGCCATGTGCGCCTGCTGAACAAGGTGGTGATTGCCTAACACGGACACATCCATGTGTGCGAGGCTTAGTTGCTTAGGCCATTGTCCAGGTTGTCAGTGAAAAGTTTGTGTTATCTATACTTTTTGATATCACAGACAGTTTAAGTTGAATGAAGTCATTATGAAGCATGCCATACACGACTACCAAATAAAGGAGTGAAATACTCGGCGCTCATTGATAACGTTGGTGCATAACTCGTACAGTGCAAGTCCGGTTAGATATTCTATCTATCTTTATGCCATAGCCTGGATACTCTTGGTTCATTATGAATATTTGTCGAGGAGGCCTTTCACAAAGCTACCAGGACAGTGTTAATGAAGGATGGCGTGTAGGAGCAATTCCCACAATGATAGATTTAGATATGAAAGTTGAGTGAGAATTGCTAGTGCTGTGGGTTAACGATTAGCTTGACTGTTCGAGAAAAGTATGGAGTATACTAATCTAACAAGCATGACATTGTCATTGCGAATACATTCTAGCCAATATATATACTCTAGTAATACAAAATAATTGATAGGATGATTACTCGTGTTATACTTAGTGTGGTCAATCTACTATACTATTTATCGCTAATAGCACTAAATTTTTTCTTTATTATGTATACACAATATACCAACCAGAAAGGTATCTGCTCATAGTTCGATATGCAGTGAATGGCCCTGTTCTCCATTGGGAAAGCACTCGGATGCCAAGCTTTTTTGGACCGGCACTGAAGCTCACCGCAGCACGAGTAACTTCTCGGAACTGGAGATGACCGTTCATACTATTGACAGGAATAGACTCCGACCGTGGAGAGAAACTGGATTGAGACCTCCCCTCTCTCCCAACGGATCTGATCAGAATCACTGAATGGATGCATGTATGATCTGCTGAATGACTTTGATCCCTATCCACAATGCCAATACCCACTCGCTCCCTGTCGTTTCGGGAGCCCCGTAAACAGGTTAGTCTTGTACCTCCCTTGCCTCAAGCTCCCCAGAGATGAGAGCTGTCCCTTCCTTGCACACCAGTTCCCCAGCCGATGTATTCTAACAACCGAAAAACAAGCCCACTACACTAGGTCGTTCAGCTTCGATCCGGACAGTATCCACCAGCACAAAGGCAGCGACGGGCGGTACACCTTCGAATCCAGCAGCCAGTAACGAAAATCTCTCGACCCGAGGCAAGAGCTTGTTGCCAGTCCGCGATGACAGCCGATCGTCGAGTCCGTTGCGATCTCAGCCACAACAAGATAGCCGGATTGCTCAGCGAGTGAGCAAGCCCGAACAAGACAAGCTATCCGGCACACCGACCCTGGCGAGTCGTCGCCGAAGTCTGATTAAACCGACTCCATTGAAGACCGCCCCTTCTCCTGCGAAGGCTACTACCGTGTCTACAACACCAAGACGAACTAGTTTAGCGCCTTCGCTGCCCTCTCCAGCGAAGCAAAATGGGCGTCCAACATCGCCGAAGAAGACAGAAATGCCTCCCCCGCCTCGGCCGTCGAGGTCGGCTTCTTTGCGACAGCCAGCGAGTTCAAGTTCGGGGCCTCCTACGCCAAGGAGTCATGCGCGACACCGTAGTCAAGTGATTCCTCCCACTTCTAGTCAAATCTCTAGGAAGACAGATCCGCCATCGGCACCAAGCACACCACATTCCAGGACTCAATTTTCAACCTACCAGCAACAGTCCTCCCCGAAGAAGCTCGGCAGGCCGTCCACCGCTGCCCCATCGGCTAGTGCATCTACAGAGCTGGACCCTTCCTTGATACCCTCCTCACTGCCAGACGTTGCCGCGCTACAAACCGAACTCTTACAGTTGAGCCTTCTGCATCTGTCTTCGCTGCGAGAGGACGCCGAATGGAAAGCCAGCGCAGAGAAACAACTACAGATAAAGTACAACACGGTCGCAGAAAAGTATCGCTGCGTTGTGAAAGAGGAAAAGGAATATCAGCAGCGACTCAATGGACAAGCGTTGCACTGCTGGCTCAAGAATTCCATTGAACATAATGGCCACCAAGGGTTTGAAGTACAAATCCAAGTCCTTTCAGGGGTTGCGCAAGAAGTGTGCGATTTATCTGACCTTTTAGGAGGCAGATTTACGTTAGCCGTGCAGGAATTTGAATCCTGGTTCCGGAACGTTGAGGAGATAAAGACCTGTCGACATTACCAGGGAGGATCGGACCTTGATGTTTTCATCGACCCTCTCGATCGCGTTTGGAAGGAAGAAGTGCACGCGGTGACTATGAAACTTGAATTATGCTCGAGGCAACTGCAGAGTCTGGATATAATGGGCTACGGGGAGGTAGAACAGCTGGAAGGTTCCAGCCTTTATCGGACTGCAAAGGGATTAGATGATATGGTGAATTCGATGATCGAGGAGTTGAACACCATCCGTAAGATCGAAGCGGACGTCGTAAGATCGGAAAGGCAGTGGGTGAGTCAGCTCAGCCAGCAGGTGGCCTCCACGAGATCACTGGAGAAGAGGATCCCCCGAGTTGGAATGTGGAGAACATAGCCTGGAAGAGACCCCCTCATGGCGATGTGATGGATCAGTCACATATGTCAATCTGCGATATCCTGGCCCGGAGCATATCCCGAGCTTTTCACTGCCGTTCTTATTCTGCGAAACTACACTTCCCCATGAGCAGGCATACCCAGGAGTTGAAAACACCAGCGGATCACTGAGATACCCGGTGGAAGTTCAACGAAGACAAGAGGAATTTTCTCCTGGGTAGAATTCGAACCAGGGGTACATTACTTAGTGGACGACCGAAGAGATCGATCCAGCGCCGTCCACTTTCTAACCGAGGATGTGTCATTGAAAGGGGGGAAAAACAAGCTTGTTGCTGGTGCTCCTGGTTTTGTGAGACCCGGATGGTGTTGGAAACTGGTTTCTAACCCGCATTGACCCTTGCACGCGAACCTCATTGAATGATACGTACAGTTGACAGTCGACATAATACGGCTTGTTATTCTTGGATTCCCCCGGCGGCATCGTCGGTGTTGTGGGAAGTTCACGATATCTCTTTCTTTCTTTTTTTTTTTTTCTCCCCCCCTGGTTTTCAATCCCGGCCTGCCAGCATCGGGGGTGTCGGGCTCTTGGAACCAGTCTTGATATTCCCACCATTTCTAACCAGTCACGGATGCACACTGGGACGGAAATACTACGCTCGAGATGATAGGCAGCCTGGGATCCTGCTCGGCGACCAAAAGTGGAAGTTCCTTCGGCACGTAATGATTATTGACCAGGAACGTGACCATGACCATGACCATGACCCTATTTTGACTCGTAGGATGCTTTCTATGACTTATGAAACATAATGAAAAGATGATTAATTAGTGCGCCCGATAACTTCGTTCCACTCCACTGCGGTTAGAGAAAGATTCCTATGTACGTCCTGGGCTTTAGCTTGTCTCATAAATGATGACTAAGGCGTTTTTTGGAAGATGATTTCGTTGTCGTCATTAGTCGACGACAATCCACTGTTCAAGTGTAACGTACTTGTATCCGACTCTCGGCCGGACCTGAAAATCGGTAATTCCGTACATCAACTGTCACTACCCACCTTAGCTGCAGGAATTCCCTTGAGTGGGAACTGTCAGTACTAAATGTTCCCGAGAGATATAAAAAGAACCCATGGAATGAGCCCACCGGTGAAAAGGACTTTTGATTTTGCTTTTTCTTTTCTTTTTTACCTTCTCGATACAACTGAAGCTGGTCCAGATTAAGGAAGGCTTGGCGTCCCCATGGCGAACCAAACACTAATCTTTCAATGACTTCAACCCGATGTAGTGTGGACAAGCTAGAACTGCCCGATTGAACACTACTCTACTCTCCAAGTCCTCTCGACAGGTTCTTCATTGGATGCTCGCCCAGGGTTGAGACGCTCTCACTGACTAAGGGCCCTGGGACCGTTCCATATCCTCGCCGATTCAATCTAGCCTCGACCAACCTGCCCAAACGGTGGTTCTGGAACTGTGGAGCTTTTCTTTTTTCCCCTCTTGCTTGTCCGGCACATATCATCTATGACACTCCATCGCCTCTTACTTTTCTCTTTCTCTCTCCACCTAGCGCCAGGTCCAACACCGGAATTAGCTTCTTTCCCCACTGACCATCCTACTCTGTTGCAACTTCATCTGATGCAGTCTACTATCATCTCGCGCGGCCATTAAATGGAAATTCCTCCTTTCACTTACCCTCTTCGCGTCCCTTACCTACTCTACCAATCGATCTCATCGCCAATTCCTCATTTACTATCAAGCACTTGACATCGTCTAGCCTTCTTCTGACGACATTGACTTCCGGTTCGTGACGACTTACTCTCGATATCGCATTCCGGGACGCAACATACTGAGCGTCGCACCGCGGCTTCGTGCCAAACCAGACGCTGACGTCACCGTAGCAGCTGTTGCCGTCCGAAATTTGTCGCGCGCAATGATCCAAACGCAAGCATATTGAACACCGACTGTCGCTTGACTATCGCCGCCATAATGAAGGACTCATCGTATGACCGCCTCTGGCGCCGGGAAATAGGCGAGCCGTCGCGCCTTGCCAGTATTCGCGGGATCTATGGATCTAAAGAATGGGTAGACGATCTAGACATCGTTAACGAGTTGGGTGGACATACAGGCTGTGTGAATGCATTATGGTACGTTTGAAGCTAACTCTCAATCGGTGGTGTCACGTTCTTCTTTTCTTTTCTTTTCTGGTTCCTGCGTCTGTTCCACGTCTGACAGTATCGTGCAGTTGGTCGCGATCTGGCCAACTTCTCGCCTCAGGATCTGACGACCATTACGTGAATATCTACTCCTACCAACCCGAGTCGTCATCAGCGCCCTTTTCCCTAAATACCACTCTCCATACTGGCCATAAGGCGAACATATTCTCCGTCAAGTTCATGCCACACTCAAATGATCGTACCCTGGTAACATGCGCTGGTGACCATCAGGTTCGGGTCTTTGACATCGAATACTCTAGCAGTAATGGTAATCTTGAGGCTACGTCTGCATTTACTGCCTCCGCCCGAAGTCGGCGATTCAACAATTTTTTCACAAATACCCGGTTCCTGACTGCAGAGAATACCAATAGCCGTGTCTATCGTAGCCATGCGGATCGTGTTAAGCGTATTGTCACTGAGTCGTCCCCGTATCTATTCCTTACGTGCTCCGAGGATGGTGAGGTACGACAATGGGATCTCCGTCAGCCTTCCTCCGCGTATCCTAAGCCGTTAGGTGGTCAAGGCCCCATGCCTATCGGCCGGGGGTGGTGCACGATGATTCGAATGTTCCTCCACCGCTGATATCCTACAAACGGCACCATCTGGATCTCAACACCATATCGTGCTCGCCTACTCAGCCCCATTACATTGCGCTGGGCGGCGCTCATCTTCATTGTTTTCTCCACGATAGGCGTATGTTGGGCCGAGATTTGCTCGGGGAGAGAGGGGACCCGGGCGGCTCTCCTCGGATCGGCAGTGATCGCGAGGACGAATTAATGAGTCAAGCGACAAGATGTGTTCGAAGATTCGCACCCAATGGCAAGCGCCGGATGAAACCGCGGGACAACGGACATATCACAGCCTGTAAGATTAGTGATGTCAACCCGAACGAGATGGTGGTTAGCTGGTCGGGCGATCACATTTACAGTTTTGATCTAATTCAAAGCCCCGATGCCAGAGAAGCCGAATCAGCATGCCAAAGGTCCACACAGGAAACCCAGTCTCCGCGTAAACGACGGAGCTCAAAGAATAGAAAGCGCAAGCGTCGAAATGGCGCTTCGATATCATCTTCTGAGTTTAGTGGTAATCGGCATCAGTCTCGCCGGCGGTCCCACGAACATCCAGACGACGACGAACCAATGATTCGCGCACGGTATGGGAATGGCGAAACGGGGGATGTTCCGCTATCAGCGGTCTCAGCGCCTACTTCTGGTGCGTCAAGGCGTGCAAGGAAGCAGGCAAGGTATCCTGTTTTGAACGAAGCGCAAAGACTCAGCATGCGTATTGCCAGAGCTCTAGTTAAGCTCCGCAAGGCTTTGTTCTCCCTAGAGGCTACCGTACGAGAGGCAGGCGAATCATCAAGCCAGCCAGATCAGACCCTTTATCTTGATTCATTTTCAACGGCGCTGACACTGGCTTCGGAATATCTCCCAAAGATGGAGGAAGTTATGCGAACGTGGGGATACCCGCTCAATCCTTCTTCTGATGTGGTCAGGTTCCAGCAGGCTCTTCGTCGAAACAGGGAGACATCCTGGAGATTTGTCCAAGCTGCAGGAACGTTAGCCCGCGTCCTGGGAGGCGAGCCCCGCGGAGACTTCCCCCATGGCGTGCCGTTTATGCAAATCATGCCCGCACCCGGAGAGGGCAATACTATCCCTGAAGAGGCTCAGTTCGGCTATGATTTCCTAAAGGCCATTCTGCTGTTTTTGGAAGGAGGTAGAGAGGCTCTCATTTCAGGTTTCAAGAGTAGTAACGAACATCGGCGGAGTGTGTCACGGTATCCGTTGTCTGATGAAGCTGATGACAGTGCCATTGAATCAGAGCTTGTCCCTTATCTCCAGAGACTCGCGGGCGACACGCCTGTCGTGAACGTTGATGCCTCGAGGTTCGAACACGATAGCACACGTGTACTCTTCCCGAACCAACGCGCAGCCGTGACGGCTTTTGCAAGCGTTGTGAAACTCCCACTCGAAGACCTAGAGAACGCTGCTGCGAGAATTCATGATGGTGACGGGCATTCTGATACCTCCCATATCCGCTCCCTTGATCGAACAGCTGTACGGCGGTTTTGGGGCTTAAAGGTCGCTCGTGGTATTTTAATTGAGGCAGGTTCGGGGGTGAATTACTCATTTACCAACCGCGCCTTCGGCGGGTTGCGTACAATAATAGAAGACGAATCTGAACCCGAAGGCGAAACAGGCCCAGAGAGGTCGCAAGCGGACATACAACCCGATTTTGAAGAGTATCAGATCTTCGAGCACCTTCACATGTTGTCTGCCATGAATTCTACCGAAGAAGCCTTGATTTCGGGCGGCGGAGGACCCGAGGCTACTTCTGGGTCTGTATCCCAGGTTATTCCCACTCCATCTACTGATGCTGATACCGAGACAAGTGACAACAGCTTCTTCGAACAGCACGCCAATGATTCTGATTCTGATAGTGACGAGAGTGATTCTGGTCATGATGAGAGTGGATCTGATGTGGCTGTGGAGGAGGAGGAGGAGGATGACGATGAAGATGAGGAGGATAGCAGTGACGACGATAATGACGATGACGGGTTTGATATCGATAATAGCTCCGAAGACGGTTATGACAGCGATGAAATGCTTGAGCCTGAAGAGCGTATGCTCCGCCTCAACGGCTTACGAGCATCCCGAAGAGAGGATGCGGGACTCGACGTGCCGTGCTCCTCACATACCAAAGTCTACCGCGGGCATTGCAATGTTAAAACTGTCAAAGATGTCAATTTCTTTGGCTTGAATGACGAATACGTGGTGAGCGGCAGCGACATGGGGCATCTGTTCATTTGGGACCGGAAGACGTGTGACTTGGTCAATATTCTGGAAGGTGATAGTGAAGTTGTCAACGTTATACAAGGTGAATCTGGCTATCGTCTGCTTAATCGAGCCTTTTTCCACTGACAATTTGCCCTCAGGCCATCCATACGAACCGACCATTGCGGCTTCTGGAATAGACAGCACTGTCAAAATCTTCTCAGCCGATAGAAATGCACAGGAGAACGCTCGCCGCGGCATCAACATTCTGAACCCCGAGAACCCAGCCAATGTGCTAAGTCCGAGTGTCTCAAACATCGGTGGGCTCAAGAGCTGCAAGCGCATGCACGATAGCTACCAGATAATGAGTCAGAATGATGTCGAACGTCAAGGCGGTATGGCCGATGCATCCCTCACGGTAAGTCTAGTTCAACCCGCTGCTTAGTTGACATTTCAGCAAATGTCGGACCCGCCAATAAATTCTGACCATGCAATTATAGAGAGAGATGCTTTCCCGGATTGCCGTAAGCATCAGACATGGTGGAGGACAAGGGATTGTCGTGGATGAGAATTGCAACGTAAGTTTACACCCTCGCCAGCATCCCCCCAGTAGAAAGAGGGAATAAAAGCCCCAATAGATTCATCACATATAGCTAACAATATGATCCTAGATGATGTGAAAAATTCGATACCTTAAAAAGGCACTTTTATACCAAAGTGGCACAGTTCGTGCGCGGAAATTGGGCATTCCTTTCTCTATTAGTATTTTTAATTTGATAGACCTTTACTGGGACACTGACCACTTTTGTGGGCTATATGCCGTATTTCTGTAGAGGCCTAGTCTGGTTTACTCTCTACCCATGGATGGTTCAAGCCGACCCTGCCACAGGACTTGTGAGGATGTTCTTTCATTCTGTCACTCCGCCAATCTCGATGCTATGATTACTTTAGTGGATCCCAGAGACCAAAAGTACGTAAGACACTCTCTATGAACTAGCAGTTCAATGCGTGGGTTCATGACAGCGGTCGAGCCACCTTGGCCGGCGCAACTAGCTGACATGGGGTTACATCAGGAATATAAGACCCATGCCCCAAGCAAGTAAAAAGGCAACTGGGTCTCCACTATGGTAAGATGTGAGGAGATTGCAGGGGAGACTTGCCAGGTTCGCTGTTAATAGCAAGGGTATACGGCCGGCTCTCTATACCCCTGGTCGGTTTACTAGCAGGGAAGGACGCACAAACATATGCACAGGCTCGCTGTGCATTCACTTTGCTTACAAGATCTAGAGATGTATCCTCACAGGGATATGCTGGAATGAGGCAAGCGTGGATCCACTGCTGCTGCTGCAGCTAGTGTGGCCCTAGTATGTATGACCGAGTTCAGAATTTCAGCGGGGCTAACATGGTCTTTTGAAAAAGAAAATTCCTCAGTTAGGGCCCTTGTATAATATAAGACCCCTGTCACTGAAGCAATATTTCATTTCCTTGGATGAACCCTTGGTTTTGGTCCATCTACCCGGTCCAAGTTATCTCTGGTATACTCCAATTACACTTGAAGTTCGACAAAGATGCCAATGGGTAGCAAGGTTCAACATTGCGCCCCTGAGATCCAATATATATATATAACTACTATATGGAACTCATACAGCGTCTGGTAGGGCCTAATGTATACAGAGACTCCATCTGGTTTGGGGTCTTTTGTCTTATACCGCTTAGTTATGGACTTTGGACAGCGTTTTTTTAAGTTAAGGGATAATAACATGCTAGACCTTTTTTTTTTTTAAAAAAAAAAGAAAGAAAGAAAGAAAGAAAGAAAGAAAGAAAAGAAAGTAAGGAGACAAGGTTACGCTATTAATGATTCAGCAATTGCCTTCTTTTGCTTCTGGCCAGCTCACTCAAGTCTTCCTCCGAGATTCTGTGGTCGAGTTTCACAACAAAGTCTGGTGAGTCTAGTTTGCGAGCATAACATCGACCTAGGAACATCACCGTCATCGCAACTAGCTGCAGAACCTGCACCGGCCAGTGCATGATGGACAGGCCGATACTTTGCAGGAGGAACCCGACAATAATAGCGACTGCTACCGGACATGCAATGGCGGTTGATGGACAAGAGCTGAGAGGCCGATGTGCCCAGACAAGCTCTTTCTTTATGATCTTCCCAATAACATATGCTTCTGTTTTCAGGGCTGTGTTCTTTTGCTGGATCCAGATAGCGAGTGTGTTTTGCTTGCGAGGGTTCCAGATTGTGACATGCTCCGATGTATCGATGACTTTGGCTGTGTAGGCAAGTCCAAGACACAGGAGCGTGGTCCCTGCGGACACAAAAGTGAATGATATGATACGCACAGCTCGTGTCGCTGTGATAAAGTACCTGACCCTCACTGGATTATAGAAAGCCGTTAGGGCAGATACCACTACAACACTGCTTTGCAGGAGTATCCCAATAATTGTGAGAAAAAGCAGCTTCCGGGCCCTGTTATACGGCCCGAGGTTCAGTGAAAGATTCGGCGATAATTCTGTTTCGGGTTTTCCAGACCAGGGTGGTTCGGCCCTGATAGTCCTGCTTGCTGCTCCAGATTAGTATACAGGAAGAGCAGCATCAGAGAATATGGAATCACCTTTTCTGACCAGTGCGCGAGACGTGGGCTGGAGGTTTCCATCGTATATCCACTCTTCCACGGGTGCTGATTCGGACGATGGTAGAAGTTTCCTTTCGACGCCGTGGCCGTTCCAGATCTCACAGACTTCTTCGGATGTCGATGAGAGTAGCTCTTTTTCTATCACATCGCGTTCCTCTGGAGGGTAGACAGCAAGACCTCTCAGAAATTTATTGGGTTTGGAAACTCTGATGATTGCCTTAAGGGCAAACGGCACCCCCGTTGGGACCATTGAGAATACCACCCAATCGCAGACGCTGACCGATTGGGATAAATAGCGATATGTGAAATCTTGTCCAAGGAGTGCGAAGAAGCTATTTGAGGGTTAGTCTGGAGAAGGCAGTCTGTATGAACTAGCTCAGGAACTGACGGTGTGATGCCTCCTAAGAGATTACCGGTAATGGCATCTCCTTCTGTGAAGTTGGTGTCGCAGTTTTCAGTACATTTAACTGGCGCCATGATATATATATATATCTCATGCGTTCCGATACAGTGGGCAAGAAGATGCTGGTATGATGTATCGCTGTCCCAGTTGATCATACGGAGAATAGGCTTCCTGGAAGTTGAGCGCTTTCTAATATGTAACCCCGGTTACTTGCCATTGAAGTGATAAAAGGGCCCCTGATGCTTACATGACTTGCTTCATGACAGTCTAGACCACTGAAATTGTAAATGGCTGAGTTCTATGTCTGACGTTAGACTATCTGAGTCTACATGGAGAGACCATTCCCATTGCAAGAGGTGGACTGACACATGGTTCAGCGGTTCCAGTGCGATTTATGCACCATAGAATCAGTTTTTCACCTGTGTCCCACCAAGAACTCGAACCATCGATCATATTAAGTCGGTTAGATGTCAGATTCCTTAGTTTGTGTAAGTAAGGTTGAGCCATTCGTGTTGGTGTATTCCAGTCACCCCACTACCCATAATGAATCCTTTCCACTGTTTCCAGCATACACTAAAGGTCTCCCACCGTAAGCGACCACAGGGATTGAAAACAAATAGAATTCAGAAGGGAAAAAAAAAGGAAAAGAAAAGAACAAGGCGCATACCACCTAGCTATAAGTAGCCAACTATTTTCCAAGGTCCTGCGAGAAAATATACAAGTATACCTTAAAAAAGAAGCAGTCGTAAACTGCTACCGCGAACTATCTACAATCTAGCAAGCCAAATTAACACAGAGAGTTATATATCACCACTGCACAGGAGTCCTACAGATGGCGATAACCGGTAGCGGTGCAAAATTCTGGTCTTACTGCTGCGGTCAGTGACCTCCTACATCTACCCTCCCATTTCTAAATACATTCTACTCCAGATATCATCTACATCATAGCCTTCCCATGCTGGCTATATCGATGGCCATTCAAACACGTCCCCCCAGGCCACGAAGGCTCATACTGCGGAACGGTCAAGTTACTGAAACCCTCCGACCAGGCGACATCAAATTCGCCAATCCTTTCACATCGCCAATGGAGACCATCGACATGCGATTCCAAACAACAGAACTACCCAAGATAGACCTCTGCACAAACTGCGGCAAGATCACCGTGCGTCCCCGTGTCTGCTATTCCATATTTGACCCAACCAGAGCCCTCGGCGTGACGGCAGATATTGAGAGCATGATTGGACTGCTCGTCTCAAAGTACCTGGCCAGTAGAGTGATACATCTCAGCTTCGCGGATGCGAAGCTGTATCTCTTTCGAACCCATGAGCCGTTTTCGAACTATCCAGCGGATAGCCCCGGGAACCCTGGGCAGCGTGCGCTGGATACGTGGATTGCGGGTTGGAGGAGTGGGTATAGCGCGAAGTCGAAGGAAGTGGCTATCATGGGGTCGCCGAATGATAGATTGTGTCTTTTGGTTGATGAGGTTAATGCGCAGCTGAGTAGGGTCGGGACTGAGTTGAATTGTTTGACATTTCGTGTTGTTGATGATTCTAGTGGGTAGGTTGTTGTTTGTTATTTCATATGGCTGAAGGAGCTCGGTGGATAATAGTCTGCTTTGTAGATATACATTCGCATGTCATTTTATATACTTTGCTTACTCAATCTATGAAACTATTGCTAGTTCTCGAAAGTTGATCAAACACCTCATAGAAGTATCGAGTACGTGGGTCGTGATATCGAACTACAAAATCAATGTACTAGCAGATAGCCGGTCAAGATATATATTATAATGATGAATCAACAAACCAGCCTTTTCGGGCTTATTACGGACAACTTATTCACCAGAGGTCATGACGAAGTTTTTGTTTGGCCGAGTATAGACATTGATTCAAATACATGGCAAAGAATGCATGTCCTGACCAGATGGTCTCTCATTGAGCCTTTATCACGTAGGCCGGAAAAGCGACTTTGCCTGATAAACAAATCACCATGTCTCATCAACAGTTGGCCATGACCCGATGGTACTAATGCATACTCTAGCAAGGCTTTTATGACTCAAATTACCAAATCGAATATCTCTATGATCGATAGCCTCACTCTGTCTGAGAAACGAACGTGAGGGGAGACCTATACGAGACCCGCAATAAACCAAATTGACGAGCTATACAGTCTAAGAAAGACTATCATAATTGCTGCACAACTCGAAATTAGAGCGAGTGAGTCTTCTCCAGAGGATCCAGCTGTCTTACAGGGTTGATTTCGACTGCTATTCCAGTTTGAACCTTGGGGTGAGATAACTTCATAACCCCTACTTGACCTTCCTAATATGGGTAATATAGGGCAAATTCTGTTATCATCACGTGGCGATAGACATCTCCCCGCATTCTTTTTCTTTTTCTTCTCTTTTCATACATTGATTTTTCACTGAAACAAGAAAGCCTCGATGGTTTGGTCAGCTATATACATCAATTTTTGAATATCGTGGTGCTGCGCAACAAGCCCGGCCAAGCCGTCAGATCTGACAGGGAGGCGATCTCTTTCAACCTAAATACAGCCAACAATTGGCCTTCATCCCACTTTTACCCCACGTTTTGAACAGAAGAAGTGAAATAGCCACAGTCATCCTAGATACTTGAGTCTTCATATCAAAGATGAACGACATCCTTCAATCACGCTCGGAAGCAACCGCCCGTCTCTACGCGGACCCTCATAACCCACATCTTCACCTCGAACGAGGACTACTCCATGAGCAATTAGGATTTGCGGATTTAGCATCCGCGGACGCGTACCGTGCTCTTTCACTGTTGGAGTCTGTTGTTGACCCCGATGGATGTGAGTTCCATGCTCGACGGAAGATAGATACTCAAGCTCAGGCTGCAAAGGAGGGGGAGCAGGAAACTCAAGATGACGAAGACGACGACGACTCATATGTCGCTACGACACAAGACGAGTATGACGAAATCATTGGGACTGTATATGCTTTGCTCGTTCGGAGCTTGGTCAATTGCCGGTGTTATAGAGACGCATTTGAATTCTGCATGCGTGGTTTGTCGTTGCTTGGAAGTATGGAAAAGTGTGATGGTAAAGCTGTGGATACCCTCAAGGAGCAGCTGAGTGCAATTCAGAAAGTATACATTTCTCAACGACCAGACTCTGTTAAGGACAATGGAGCCGCGGAAGTGAACATCAACCCCAGTGCTCTGAATGCGCAGGGCTTCGCGCGGAGGGTCCTGTACCCCTGGAACGAGCACGAGCCGGACAGAAAGGCCCCCGAGACACTCAAGCTGCTCAATGACAGACTGAAAGATGTTGCGCCCAAATGTGAAGTGCGGGCTGTTGCCCTGCCTGCTCTCCACGGCACCACTGACGAAGGAACCTCGTCAGAGGGCGAGGTCTCTATCCAACTAGGCCTCTTCGCCAAAGAAGACATCGCCCCCGGCGAGATC
The DNA here is from genome assembly GCF_001792695.1 of Aspergillus bombycis. Lineage (NCBI taxonomy): Eukaryota > Fungi > Ascomycota > Eurotiomycetes > Eurotiales > Aspergillaceae > Aspergillus > Aspergillus bombycis. Next base: position 83,136 of record NW_019170043.1, on the reverse strand, counting down.
ATCCTTCGCGAAAACTCCCTCCTCACAGCCACCAACAGACTCCATGACGACCTGTGCGACGCCTGCAACGCCCCACTACCTGACCTGGCATCCGAGAACCCCCCCGTCGCTTGCACAGACTGCGACGACACAATCTTCTGCAGCCAAACATGTCACGACCAAGCACAGGAAACTTACCACGGCGCCCTCTGCGGCCTGATGGAGAATCTCGAATCCATCGGTAAAGACATCCCCGACCCTAAAGACAAAGCCGACTACCTGTACCTCCTCCTCCTGGGCCGGGCAGTTGCCATGGCCGCAACGCAGGACGTGCATCCTCTCGACCTCCCCGAGATCAAGTACATCTGGGGCGACTTCCACGACCTTGAAGACTCATCCGCAGGCTCCGACGACCCCACCGCCACCCTGCCCTTCTCCTTCCACCTCAATATCCTCCAGCCCATGCGCATCCTCGAGGAAATGGAACTAGATCCTTACGAGGCCCTTTCCCGCTACGATACCTGGGTGCTTAATACACTCTATGCTAAATTCCGCGGCACCGCATCTGGTCGTCTTTCTACCTGGGATGGTGGTCCGGAGCTCTGTGCTGTGCATCCGCTCTGGTGTCTTGCGAATCACTGCTGTGATCCGAATGTGAGGTGGGAGTGGGGTGGTGAGATTACCTTCCGGGCTAGGACGGAGTCTGAACGCCCTGTTTGGAAGAGGACTGGTACCGGGGAGGAGCAGACGCCGTCCAGGAACGAGGGGATCAAGGCTGACCAGGAGATCTTGAATCATTACTGTGATATTGGACTGAGTGTCAAGGAGAGAAGGGAATGGGCTAGAGGCGCATTGGGTGGGTTGTGTTTGTGCGAAAGGTGTTTGTGGGAGGCCGCCGAGTAGATTTGTTTACATTGTTATTTCCTTGGGGGAGTTTGCGTGAAAAAGATAAGATGGGTTGGATTGTTGAGTTGATACCCTAGATATAATAGATGCTGTACCCGAAAAGCTATTGCTATAGTTTTGCGTTTTATATAGAAAGCTAGACTTGCGACTGAAGCCAGGTGAACATGTGGATCATGTGCAGTGACTCCACTGCCTTTTTTGCTATCGTGAACCTAAACGCAGGGTAGTACAAATACACCTAAGAAACCGAGCCTTTTAACCAGTCCTAACAAATAACTCATGACCTGCGGTCAACATCAAATAATGGAATTCTTTGTATGCGTCTTAAGAGGCATTTTCATGTCATTTTTACAACAACCCATCACCATTTAAATTAGATATAGTCAGCGGCGCGGCCCCGACGAGGAGGAGTCCGGGACGGCGATCTACGCCGAGGGGGCGAGCGAGACGGTGATCGGGAATCCGAGTACCGGCGTCTTCTTTGATCACGTCGCGATCGTGCGGGGCTCGGGGAACGTGACGCTGAAGCATCACGGGCGCGCCGAGCCGGGGCTGCCTTGCGAGGTGAACGCGACGATGCGCGTTTAGAGCGGGGAGGAGATAAAGACTCAGACGAGTAGCGCCTGCCTCGTGCCTCGCGCCGAGGTGGAGTAACAGATCTGGACACCGATCTGGAGTAGCTTCGGTTCCTACGACTGTAACCCCGTTTCTCGGGTGTAACGGACCGAGACGGTGAACGTCGAGAGGAGCGCGAGTCATAAGACTTAGCGCGAGTCCGTCTGGGGGAAGTACGAGAGACCGGCGACCTTTTGGGTGACCGGGATCGACTGTAAGAAACAGAGCGCCGGCGACTTCGCGACACTGGCGACCTGGAGCGTGAAGGCGTGTAGCTATAGCTCCGGCGAGAAGATCCGGAGATGGATCGTGAGTAAGACCGGCCCCGACTGACCGAGCGGCGGCGGCCTCGGCCCGGCGAAGGCGAACGGGAGTATGAATAGGAGCGCGAGCGCGAGCGCGAGTGACGGGGGCCAGTGCACGTGGAGCAAGATGAGCGAGAGCTGACAGATTCAGCGTCTGACTCTGGAGTAGCATCGCGGGCAGGGAGAGCTGGAACTGTCGGCTTGGGGAGGTTCTTCAGGTATTCACGCATGTCCTCTGTCAGAATACCAAAGCCGATACTTGTGAAATAGTTGATAGAAAAGCGGGTGTTGCGAGGGTTATCTGTTGGGAAGAGACCCTCAAAGCTCGGACGAAGTATCTCATCTCTCGTGCGCTCCTGCAACTTCTGGAGACCAAGGTGCTCTCCTAGGTCTTGGAAGAGAATCTTGATAAAAATACGACTGCTTGAAGTGGTCTCTTCTTCATTGAGGTGGATCACGGACATAACATGCCAGCCGATGGCGTCTGTGCTGAACATATGGCCGAAAAAGCGGGCAATATTGCGCAACTTATTGGTCTCGAATCGATGGATCGTGTCGTAGTACTTGGCGAAAGCAGCCTCAAAAAGGTCACACCAAAGACGATTGATCTTGGAAAACCGCTCACCAATCAAACCGTAGAACTTGGAGTATGTTCTTTCTTGAGAACAACACTCAATGATCATCGCCGGAAGTTCAGGCTCCAGGCCAGGTGGCAGTGAGATCTTCATCAGTTTATGACAGCATTCTTCGAAATCAATGCTGGACATGATAGTCAAGTAGATGGTCCTCCGCAGGTTGACGAGGTCCGTGTTGCTTTGGTCTTTGATATCCATCTGCCGCTCTTCTTCGGCTTCTTCGTCAGAGCTCTCATCGGTCTCGTCCTCATCTTCTTCGTCATCACTACCTTCACCTAAGATCTCAGCCTTCAGTTTCTTGTAAGCATCTTCGTGTTCCTCCCATTGCGGGTCGTATTTGAAAATATTGAGGGTATCTTGAGTTTCAATCTCATCGTCAAGACCAACACGGTGTGTGATCTGATCTTCTTCCTCTACCAGATCAAGTTCATCCTTGACCGCCGGGTTGTCTTTATAACGGTCTTTACGGACTTGGAACAAGACCTCAATCATGTACTGGACTCTTTTATCGATATCGGCTTCGTGGAGGATGTTTCTGAACTGATCGAACACCGCCAGGGCAATAGGACCGCTCATTTCCTCCAAATGCTGTCCGACTTCCCTTGTGAGGCCGACGGCAATCTCCACACTGTCATCTGTGGGTTTGTGGAGCAGGAGAAGAAGAACTTGAGCTGCAAGCATCTCATGTACCACCTGTTGGTTGCACAAATGAGCGATGAAAGTCGTCGACGATATACAGACTGCCTTGTCATTTCTTTTGAACGCTTTGCGGAACTGGACGATCAATCGATTAAGCAGAAGCTCGCCAACTTGAGGAAGTTTGGTGTTGACGATAGCCGCCATCGCAGCGTAAATTGGCGTGAACGGCAAGCTGGCAGCTTGGGCTTTCATGATGCTCCTGCAAAACAGCCCGCGTCCTCGTACTAAGTTTTCGCCGAAAAGTTCTGGCACAATAAATTTGATATTTGAGACGTTGACTTTGTTGATAAGACCGTTGATCGATTTCTTCAAAGCTTCCCATGCCATACGCTGGTATTCTTTGCTCGTCTTATCTGTGATCTGGGCTTGCAGCGCACGGAGTCGAGCAGGGGGAATATAAGTTCCTCCCGACCGCATATTCAGAAGCTTCTCATATTCTGCTTTGGCTGAAGCCTGTTTTTCTTCCTCCGTCATCGGTTTCCGCGCGGCCTCCTGCTTCTCATGTTGGCGGACACGCTCCGCAAGTTGTCGTTCTCGCTCAATGGCACGTTCAGGGTCAATTCGTGGCGCGTCGCCATCTTCTTTGATAGAGTCACCTGGAGGCGACCGGCGACGAGTGGGAGAAGGCGAACGAGAGGGGGGCGAGCGTTTTCGTGAGCCCGATGCTTTTGGAGAATAGGATGTGCCAGGTGGAGGTGTGGGCACTCGCACCGCCGACTGCAATACGACCGGGTCTGTCATCGTTCCGTACAGATCCCCAGATCACCCTGGGACCTCAATAAAGGAAGAGTGACTCTTGAGTCAAGTTGCGAAAATGTTGATGGTTGAGCTCCGTCGGACAGAACGTGAGGCGGCGAAGGGTAAAGTCTTAGCGTTCGGATCGGGTCACGTGTCACTCAGGAGCCAAGCTGTTCGTGTTGATGCGATGGGATGGTCTGTCCATGCCCACCTTTCAGGCCAGCAGCTCTTCGCAATTACTCTCTTAGGTCTACCCTATAGATTTGTTCACCATTATGGTAAGAAGAAACTAGTCTGCATCGTTATATTTTCATATGCTGATTGTCGCTTTTTCTAGCTGGGCCAACTCGTCGGATCCGCCATGCTCTTGGCCGCTACCGCAATCTTTCTCTACTACACGGCCTGGACTCTTCTCATGGTAAGTCCCCGTCTATGCCTTTTGGGATTTACGTGCACTTATTAACAAGGTGATAGCCATTTGTCGACCCGGACCACCCCCTCCATGACCTTTTCCCTCCTCGTGTATGGGCTATCCGCATCCCTGTCATCCTTACTCTCCTCGGATCGGCTGTGGTTGGTACATTCATCGGAATCGTCATGATCAACAGCAACAAGAAGAAGGCGGCCAAGGCCAAGGCTGCGGCAGCGAAGAAGAAGACTTGAGAAGTTGCAATAGGCGCGAACTTTGGTGTGTGCGCAGGGGGGACCTAGATGCGTCGGAACAGGTGTCATATACATTGTAACAATACACGTCATATCGCTTTTGATTCCTGGAGTATGCATGCATGCAACTTCCACGCTCTTCCCTATTATACTCACAATGGAATCTTCCTTGAACCTATCACGTGGTGCGATTCAAAGACACCGGCGACGGACTGATAGGTCAATCCAAGTTGGAAGATATCACATGAGGTTGGGGAACCCCAAAGGGGTAACTCCCCAAAGTAGCCCATATAAGCGTGAGGACCCGACGGATGGACTTCCAATGTGATTTAATTAAACCTCCACCGTCATGCCTCAGTCACCGCTTGATGATGTGCCAATGATAATCAGGGACCTTGCAGATGACGGCGAGTAGGTACTAGTATGTGGTGCGGACCTACCGGACAGAACATTCCTGATGATTCATAGTATTTGGTTGATATGGAAGTACCAGTGACGGCTAGACCCGGATCGTCCACGGAAGAATTTCGAAGCTGAGGAAGTTTCCTTCCAGTTGACTGTGGCTTTGCCATCGCCCCCTTCCATGTCCAAGTGGTAAGGGCTCTTTGGCTGCATCATTCAGGCAAATCACGTGGCGCCTGCTGACCCGTGTTCAAACGCGTGTGGTTTGCATTGTTTGTCCGGGGGGCCCCTCATGCGACCTGCAGGGCAAACCAATAATTTGCCTGGATCATGGTGGATGGATCGTCATTTGAGTGCCGAGTGGCTGTGGGAATGAGGAGTGGGGGGGCCTTCCTCTCATTCTAAGAGGAGGGGGGCGGATGACTCCATACTTATCTTTTTGGTTTGCAGACTGCAAGGCAAGCGCGGTATTCCGTAGATCCAAGGTCCGGATGGACAAAGGCACGTTAGGCAGTCCAAAACTGGCGTCATACCCTGACGGTCACCGTCTCAAACGGACCAATCATCCCCCGATCCTCGTCATGTGCCGGCCTGGGGACCTCACCGAGGTTACCGGGCTTTACCATACCGTACCGTACCTGCCGACCGCATCTAGTTCCGCCCAACTAATAGTAGTCTATTCGTGGTCGGTCACCACTAAGGTTAACTAAATCTGGGACTGATAGGAGATAAGTCAGCCTACCCATGGGGATGTCATCCATACTCCTGACCTGACCCCCTCCCCCTCTCCCTCCATGTTCTTCCCCAACCTCTCTTTCTATTTACTCAAACAACAACTGACTTCTTTAACCAAACTGTCTTCTTTGTATCCGGTATATCTATCATCTTGTACATTTTGTAACTCGTGTTCCACTTCCATACATCCACTCCGGATTCTCGGACGAACGGTATAAGCAGCGCTTCCGTCTCGCCCTAATCTCCGAAGCTACAAGCGTATCTTGACTCTGGATACGCTGTTGCTTTGTTAACCCTTATTCCCACGCGCACCGAAGCCGCTTTCCATTTCATATTCATATATCTAAATTTTCTTTTCAATATCCATACATGTACGTATTGTTTTGCCCTCTCGACTGCTGGGTGAGTCATACTAACGGGTATGTTTGTTGATAGTCAACAGCCGATACCCTACCTCCGCGACAAGTCTTTGCCACCGATAACGTCGCGAGACCCCCCCGTTCTCAGACCTTATCACGGGTCCTGAGAGCGGTTTTTCTTATCGAGATCGTCTTGCCTCCACGAGGCAATCCTTCCATTTCATGCCCCCGGCAGCTTCGGACGATCTATTCCGCCAGCAGAGCCGGTCCGTCGGTGACCCTAGCCCACCCCTAGAGGATTTGAACCAACCCCCCCCGGAGAATGATCAGAGCGGAAAGAAGAAAAAGGGCAAGGCCGGATCCAAGGGGAAGACAAAGACAGCTAAGGCTGCAGCAAAGGCACCGCCGGAAGACTTGTAAGCACAGAGCACCGCGAATTTGCCGCTTGGTCCATCAGATCACTGACTTGAAATACCCAAAATGCACAGGATACCAGCCTCTCCGCCTCTACAGGCTGAACCGTCGTCATGTCCAGACCCTCCGTTGGCTTCTGAACGTCCCAGCAATATAGTCTCGCCGGTTCTAGATGCACTTGGCTCCCTTAATGACTCACCAGAGAATGATCTAGCGTATCGTACCGATAGCTGGGCAAAGTCTATCCCATTTGGGAAGAGCCCACCGAACGACGTTAGTGACAGCGAAATCGCGAATGGGTCTCCCTTTGCCTTCCCCTCAAATCCGGAAAAGGGCGGTTTTAGCCACCCCTCTTCAACGTCGCCTCTTCCCAGGGCAAGGCCTTTGAGCTATGGCAACGGGTACTTGACTAGTGACCTATCTCGACAGCAGTCTGTAGATAGGCACAAAAGCCACTCCGTCAGTGGCCCATTCAGTAACCCGATTCCGTTGCCGCACTTGCCCCAGGCCCATTTCTATGGAGCACCTGATATCGACCTCCCACTCGTGTCTGGCCAGAACAGGCAGTCGACAGGTGAAAAATATTCTTTCTGTTCCTTTGACACGATCTACAGCCCTTCGTCCAAGTCGTCGAAAATGGGAACTAGTGTTCTTGTTGTGGGCACTGATGGATCTTTGGAAGTCCTCGCAGTGGAGGACCGTAAAACACGATTAATTGGGAAGCTGGCTGGTCTCAATGGTCGTGTGATAGACGCCAAAATCCTGGCCTGCAATTTACCCAATGACTCGTGCTCAGCATCCAGACCACATGTCGCTGTCATTATCCATGGTCCATGTGGACTACCTGACGATGACACTCGCGGCTCTTCTGTGGGTTCGGAAGTGAATGAGGTGCCTCCTACGCTCATTGGGCGCCAGCATCCTGCTGAGAGGCGCTCGGTGAAAGATGATGCCAGATATTACCAGACACGCGTCGAAATATATTCGCTCAGAACAGGGGAGCACATCACGACTCTATTCACAATGAAGCCTTCCCCGTACTTTGAGAGTATTCCTGGACTGCCTGCAATTGCACCTTCCCCCGCCGGAAATTTGAAGCTCTTCGCGGGAGGCAACTATGTAGTTTTGGCATCTGGAGCTAGCGGTGAGGTATTCATCTACAACATGAATGGGTACCAGTGCTTGGGTAAAACATGGACGAGTATTCGCTCACGGGAATCCCGGCGTTATTCAACTTCTTCAAGCTCAACAGATCCTGATGGATCTCGGACTGACTCTCCATCTGGAATTGCTAACACCGACAGCCCTATCGTTGCGCTAAAGGGAAGATGGCTGGCAATCGTCCCGCCGTCGTCCACGTATAGGGCGTCGCTTCCAGGGACGGTTCCTCCGTCGTTGATCCAGGGCAAAGTCTATGGCCTTGACAATCGTAATCCTCCAGCAAGGCCAGCAATAACGTGCGCTACAGACATTGGCGAGGGCCCAAGCTTCTTTGACAAGGTAGCAAGAGGGGTGACGCAGGAGATTGTGAGAGGCGCAAGATGGATGGGTGACCAGGGGCTTCAAGCGTGGAATAATTATTGGAATAAAGACCAGCTCCAATCTTCTGCACCGCGGCGCTCTCCCACCTTGGGAGATTTGCCACAGGGATACAGCGCCTTCCCACCTACTCATGCCCAAGATACTCATGCTAACACACCTGCGGAGCCTGACATTGTTTCAATCATGGACTTGAAAAGGCTTGAAGACGGCAATGAGACAAAGGCCGCGCTATTCAACCCCGTTGCCACGTTCCAGCCTCCCGAAGGATGTAGCTTCCTCTCCTTTTCGCCTAATGGATTGATGCTACTTACGGCGAGCACGAACGGAGACGTTCAACACGTCTGGGATCTCATGCAAGCTAAATACTGTCGAGCCGGGGCATTTTTGTCAGAGGATTCCGTGAACACGTGTGCCAATGTGCGCCAAATCGCACGGTACACGCGTTTGACAAAATCCTACATTGTCGACGTGATTTGGTGCCCTCCTTCTGGAGACCGATTGGCAGTTATTACTCGGAAAGGAACAGTACATGTCTTTGATCTACCGCGAAGTGCTTTCCAATGGCCTCCATTCCGACGGGCTCGCCCAACATCTAGTAAACCGCCGGTGCCGGACCAATCAACGGATGAGTTGTCTGACAAAGCGACCCCGGTGAACCCTCTATCAGCGGCGTTCAAGCTCGTTGGGGGCAAGACGCAGCCTATAATCGCGGCAGTTAGAGGTCGTACTGCAAGTGCCGGTGGGGCTTTACCTGCAGTAGGGGGATTTTCATCGTCTGCTGGGGTTCGAGGCGGGAAAGTAGTTGCTGCTGGCCTCAGCAAATCCATGGGAGCAGCCACTGGGACAGTCAACACCCTCCGCCACGCTGGGGAAAACCGCTTACACGGGCTGGCCCGTGGCCCAGCTGCGTCTCGTGTCACTTGGATTACGAATAAAGACCAGGTATTTTTAGGCTTGGTGGACAGCGGGCACTTCCGGCTCTACAGGGTGCGACGTACTATGTCTACTCAGAAGAATCGGCAGCTCCAATCCGTGGTAGGAGGCAAGGAGATTGAATTCCGGCTGCCCCCCGTTCTGCAGGCGCCCTGCGGTCCTATGCCGGTTAGCGCATTTAATGTGGAGACCCCCGTTCGCGCATCGCTGGCCTTGCCTTCTTCCAATCCACGGCCGTCTCTTGTATCCAAACTTAAATGCCAGCCTCTCTCCCAGGCGGAGATTGAGACAAACGCACCTTACCAACCTTTCCACACCGACCAGCGGGTTAGTCTCTACGTGTATCCGGAAATTGGACATGCGGACGAACCATCAAATCTGCCTACTGGCAACTGGGTATTTGGTGAGAACCTGCCCATGACCAGAATACATGTGCGCCCATTCAGCGCTGGTGGCGATGATGATGACGACGAGATGCATGAACACCAACTGGGCTCTGGTGGCGAGATGGAGAATCTAATCAGTCTTGGCAACAGTACGGGGCTTCCTGAAGAGGTCGTGATTACCACACGCAGAAAGAAGAGACATGGCTCGTCGTTTCCTTCGGCTGGTTCTGGAGGCGACGATGGCTTCTTTGAAGATGACTGCGACTTCTTGGATTTCGCCCGGGATCGGGTCTAATTGCATTATAATCTTTTTGTTCGGAGGTATATTGAAACGCAATGACATGCAGTTAGTTTAGACATTACAGCGGTTTCGGCGTTGGTCTTCTTTCTTACTTGTCTCTCCCTACTCATCTCAGTGGCATTGGCTATGGCATCACAGTCGTTTTACCCTGCACAACAAATGGTTATCACCGAGTGCAGCAGGTGGTTTGATAGAACCATACGTTCCTTTTCTCTTTGTGCGTGCCTTCACAGCAGATAATACCGTCACCTGTCACATACCCAATAGTGTATTGAGAATTGATAGACTGGATAGCATGATTTCGGACTTGATGTCTATAGGTTAATTTATATTGCATTACATGCCGTCATCCCTCGTTCTCTCCTATCGTGGTACATACAAAGCGATCTTCCTACGCGACGTCGTTCATTTCATCCGCCCACCACTGCTGAAACTCCTTCAGCCTCGCCGTGCGCACCCTAGCCATGTCACGTCCAGTCTCCGTCTTCATCATACTCTCCAGCCTCACCAACTTCTCCTCAAAATGCTCAATGGCATTATCCATCACCCACATCCCCTCAGGACAAAATTTCTTCCCTTTGGCCCCCAGGAAAGTAAAACACCGTCCAATGCCCACCGCCCCGATAGCATCCAACCGATCCGCATCCTGCACAATCGCCAACTCGGGATACCCATCGCGAATCAACCTGCTCACCTCCTCCGGCTTCGTCTTCTCCGTCGTATACGACACATGCGACACAATCATCTGCACCTTCTCCGCCAGTGCCTCGTCCGCCCCATGCGCCACCAGCACACAGTACACCAGCCGCTGCGGATCCACCGCCTCTTCTGTGGCACTGCTGCCCGGAATAGACTCCAGATGGCCGCAACCTGGGAGAGATATTTCCGGTCCCCGATGTCATGCAGCAGCGCGGCGAGGTGCACCACGTCGGCATTGTACACTGTAGAAGAGGCCGCGCGGGCTGTTTCGCGCGCTAGAATTTGTTTGGCTAGTGACACGACGCGGTGCACGTGTTGGGGGTTGTGCGAGGGGTCGTGCGAAGCCATGCATTTTGTTACGAATGCGGAGATGTCGGGGATGAGATTTGGGGGTAGTGATGATGAGGACATTTTGGGTTTTTGTAGGTGTAGTAGTAGTGTGTTAGATAGAGTGTTTTGTTTGCTGAGGTGTGAGGTGTGAGGTTGGTGGTGGTGGTGGTGATTTTTGCGTTGGATGTTTGATATAGTTTTTTTTATTTGGAAAATACTAGTATTTAATTTAATTGTTTATTGGGCCTGGGTGATTGGTGCGGGGGGTTTAAAATACCGAATGTTGTTTTTTACCTTGAGTTTCTAAATTTCTCATTTTTAAGGGTCGTTTCCGCGCGGGGAGATCGCCGGCTAGGTTTATCTATGCTGGGAGTCGGGGCGGAATGGTGAAATGGATGCATTTAATTCAGTTGAACTTGGGGACTAAGTGGAGTCAATGATTGAGGCTGTTGTCTGAGTGTCTAAGTGGTTCAACCTTCGAAATCACAAAAGGCACAGGGACAGGAATACATAGCAAGCAAAGACTCGTATGGATGAAATATCGATCAGCTCTCTTTGGTGGAAGCAGGACCATCTTCACCCACTCGGTACTTTGCCTTTGCACGTTGAATAAGGATCTGTACCAAAGATCCCACCGTGTTCGCCTTCGCTATCTCGTCCACGGTGACATGTATTCCAAGTTGCCGACTTAGCCAGGCCTTCACCTCAATGGCTATTAATGAATCAACGGCCACGGCCCGTGCTTGTCCCAAGTCCATTTCTGAGAGCTGACTAGTCCGATCATTGATCAATTTTGCCAGTTCTAGGACTAGTATGGTTTCCATCCCCGGGTCGTTAAGAAGGCGGGGATCTTTCTCAACCCTCTCAAAGAGCAGCTTGATCTCGTTCTTGGGCTTTCGGTTCTCTGCACACGCGATCAAATTCTGATACATTGAAAGCCTTGCATCCTGGCCATATAAATCATCTTCTAGCATCTGTGTATACTCCGTCTCGCTAAGATTCCGGAAGAACCCAATGATCAGCTCACTGGAATAAAGGGGCCCGGTTGGATTCGGTGCCCGAGACTCCGAAATGGCGAGCTGCACGCTGGCGATGACTTGCTGTTTGCTTAATCGAGTCCATCCCATCATGTCTAGTTGTCGGGAAACAGTTTGGTCTTCGATTGCTGCTGAACCCGCAATGGGGCCAAGGTCGACCACCGAGGAGGGCAGGCCCATTTGCCGACGGTATTGGGTAAAAGCATCTAGGTATGTGTAGGCAGCACTATAGTTGGCCTGACCAACGTGGCCGGCAATACCGACCAAGGAGCTCAGAACAAGAAAGAAATCCAGCGGCTGGCCTTCTACGGCCTGATGGAGATTCCATGTCCCGGATACTTTTGGTGCGAGTGCCGATTTCCATTCAGCATGTGTCATGTGGAGTAATGTACGGTCCTGGAAAAGGAACCTTAGTGATGAAAAACGATGAAATGCTCAGTAGCGTACCTGTAGGGAGAGAGCGAGGTTGATCACACCAGCAAGAGGTTTGGTGCAGCTAGACACAGCTGCCTTCACATCCTCTAAATTAGTCACATCTCCGGCGACGGTGATGATTTGGCAATTCTGGGCCTCGAGCTCCTTGATGAATGACTGCTCCCTTTCTGCGCGACTAGTGGACCGTGACATAATTACGAGCTCTCGAGCGCCTTGCCTTACCATCCACCGAGCAAGAACACGGCCAACATCGCCAAGTCCTCCAACTAGAAGGTAGGAAGTATCAGAAGGGAAGGTAATACTGCCCTGATTTGACATCACATGAAGTTCAGATGGCGACTCGGGCATACGGATAAGGATCTTCCCCTTGTGAAGGCCACCTTGCAGGTGTCGAAAGGCCTCTTGGACCTCCTGGGCGTGAAAAGTGTTCACTGGGAGAATTGGCCTGATTTTACCTGCTTTATAGAGCTCAATTAACTGACGTCCCAGTCTGTATCATGCAATTAGTTCAAGTTGTAGCCAGTGATATGATAGCTGTTGACTACAGACCTTATAGCCAATGCCCGCTTTCTCTTCAAAACTCCCATGAGGTCAATCGCGGTAAATGTGCGATTTTTGGAAAATGGAGACATGGAAAGAGTTCCATGCGTCAAAATATCCCGTTTCCCTAGCTCAATCATCTGGCCAAACTCAGCAACACAATCCCAGGATACATGAAGCAGTTTACCGGCAAGAGAATTGAGGACTACATCAACCCCTCTACCGTTCGTCTCACGCATCAAGTCTGTGTAGAATGAGGACGACCTAGAGTCAAAGATATTGTTTCTTGGAATCACAAAGGTCTCTAATAAGTATTGAGCCTTTTCTTCCGTGCTGACCGTCGCATAGATCTAGATGCTGGCTGTCAGGAACTCGCTACCGGCTATCCATGGGGTTCTTACTTTGGCTCCGATGCTCTGGCACAGGTGTATTGCGGCTATTCCCACCCCACTACAAGCAGAGTGAATGAGGATAGACTGTTTCTCTGTCAGGACCTGTAAGAAGAAGAGATTGACACGTAATTGTGCTTACATCACCTCGATCAAGCACAGCACGGTGCAGAAGAGAATAGATAACGGACACATATGCAGCTGGCATGGTTGATGCCTCTTCTAATGAGATGCCATCAGGTAGTCTCAGGCATTGTTCAGCAGGTATAGCCACTGAGGTTTGAAATAGCCCAAATCCTATTGCCAGGACTTTGTCATCAACCTTTAGATTAACGACACTCGACCCGACTCGGCGTACAACACCACTCCCCTCCAAGCCGAGCTCCTCTTTATTTCCAAGAAGGCCCTGGGCTACCATCAGGTCCTTTTATGTTACCACCAAAGTCAGTGTCCGTGCAATTTCCTGGTGGTCATGTTATACTGACCCTGAAATTCAATCCAGCAAAGAATATCTCAACTTCGACCTCGTCCTCCCCCAGAGGTCCTGCATCTGCCGCAATCCACTGGAGTTTTCGGTTGGATGAAACGTCTAATCTGAAGCCTGAGTGTTGCCGAATTGGTTTGGAGATAAGCCGAGGTAATGATTCCCAAGTACATCTCGGCGTATGGACTGTGTGCTTGTAAATGGAGAACTCATAGTCCAAAGGGGTGCGTTTCACCAGCCTTTGACGCCGAACTTTGTGCATGATATCAACGACAAGATTTGCAGATACCTTGTCGAAGCTGTCGACTTCAATTATAGAAAGATCCAGATCCATCTCCCGCTGCAAACTACGGGCGAATCCCCAGACCAGACCATAAGAAGGGTCAGAACACTGCAGGCGAGTGGCTGGCGTAATCCAGATGCACTGGGACGAAGTAATGGCTGAGCAGCCTTTTAGAAATTCTTTGAGCTTGATGAACCTTCCTTCGGACATATCATGAAGGAAAGAACTGTTCATATCCAGGAACGAGATAGTCATTGGGCTCTGTGGTACTGGGTCGCAGATTTTAGCCCATTCTGTAAGATGGCCCGTTTGAGTAAGTCGTCTCTGCACGTCTTTTTCCCAGTCGCCTGGCTCGTGTGAGAGGAGGAGAGTCACATCTTCAGCTGGGAAAGACGATTCCCCCTTGAGAGCTGTGGAAATCATGATAGCGTTGGTTCGAAGTAAGCCAGGGCGATCGTGGTGGGCGACATCTACACCACTGAAACCAGTGGCTTTCAGCTCGCTGTCCCACCGCTCAACGGAAATATACGGCCTCAACGGTCTGCCATCACTTTCACCAACCCACCAACCAGGTAAAATTCCCTAAGTACGTTAGATATAAAAGATGGACGAAAGAAACTGGCCCATGCATACTAAAACCACATCTAGATTAGGTACAGCTAGCTATCGTTTAGTCACGATCTACGAGTGTGAGTGTACATCAACCTCCGTCTTACCTGGATCAAGTTCCACAAGAAACAACTGGCCTCCTGTGGATAGCAAAGTCCTAACATTCTGTAGAGCCTTTCGGATTGATGGAGTTGCATGGAGAACCTGACGCACAGTCATGTTTCAGTCACTTAGGGTTCCGTTTCAGTGAGTGCAAGGGAAATCCCTACATTCGAAGCAATAATAAGATCATATGAATCAGGCTCAAACCCTTGCTTTATTGGGTCCTCACTGATGTCAAGGACGCGGTACTCAAAGTTTGCTTGCTCTCCAAATTTCTCCACGGCGGCCTGGGTGAATGCTGGTGATATATCGGTAAATGTATATGATCTATAGCGACGTATCCCTGCTTGAGTTTTCAGGTGACGAAGGACGACTTTTGTGCAGCTGCCTGTTCCTGCTCCAATCTCTAAGATGCGAAGGTTTGGGTTAGAATGGGACAAATGGACAAAGTAAGCACTGCAGTCGACCCAGCCAATTGATTGCTCATACATCTTTTCGAAAAGGTCATCTCTCATCAGCAATTCCAATGGCGACACCTCTCCACGCATTAGCTCCAAAGACCTTTCCAAAATCGTATCCATGCAATCAATCACAGCCAAAACAGAAGCGGAACCACTGTCCTTTACGACACCAATCCAGTGATCTCTAGTCAC
This sequence comes from Aspergillus bombycis, assembly GCF_001792695.1. Lineage (NCBI taxonomy): Eukaryota > Fungi > Ascomycota > Eurotiomycetes > Eurotiales > Aspergillaceae > Aspergillus > Aspergillus bombycis. The sequence goes on along the minus strand of NW_019170043.1, from coordinate 67,963 downwards.
TTGTCGCTGCTCGCTTGTCATGTCAAGTAAGTGTTTGATGTGAGCCCCATGACTCTCGAGCATAGTAAACAAGCTCCCATATTTTTGGTGGAGTGACGAGACCTTTTCATAAATCTGGGCATTCCATTTATTCAGATGTACAATCTCGGTGGTTACAGCTTCCAGACGTTCAGCGGCTTCCAGATGATATAACAGGGACAAGTGCCCCATCGCCTGAGCAATCAAGTCCACGTTTGCAGGAAGGGCTTGAAGAGTGAGAGTACTGTCTTTGGGTAGAAGGTCAAAATCTGGCCTCCACTCAGTACGCGTCAGCAAGTTGGTATTTGCAGGAGTGAGTCTGTTCCCATTGTCGAGTGCACCAAATACAGCACCTTCAATTTCCAGGACAATGTGATCATCGACAAGGCCAATGGCATTTCCGTAGTAACTAGTCTGCGTATGGCACTTTACGCTCGTACCAACTGTCATCAAAGGCCCACCTTGTGTGATGTATATTCTGTCGACACTGACAGGTACGAATGAGCACTCCATGCCGTCGAGCGCATTGAAGAGGATGCCCGCCATTGTTGCCTGGAAGGCCTGGTCGATGGACGCTGGATGAATACTGTACGCATGATGGTCTAGGTCCGATGAATTGTGAACAACAGCGCTGGCCCGTCCACCTCCGTTGGGGTCAACTGTGATATTCTCCAGCCCTCGGAAGCTTTTCCCGTAGGTGATACCGCAAGCTTGGGTCGCTTCGTACCATTCGTCAGGAGTGCACGACAAGCCGTAAGATCCCACAGGCTGTTTCCTAGGAGGTATTTCGTAGCCAGGACGCACACGCCCTCCACAATGTTTTACCCAAGATGACCCCTGATAGCTCACGATAGAAAAGCTGTAATAGTCTGAATAGACGTTGTCAGCTATTTCTACTGGCTGGAAACTGGTGATAACCTCTGTCGGACTTCTTTCGTCCACCAATAAGGGTTCGATAATGAGAAGGTCCCGAATTGTGTAGCTGTCAGACTCTGGATGTAGCTGCAGAACAGCACTCCCAGCCATCGCAACATAAGCGGCGCCCGGGTATATGACCTCTTCCTGCACCACATGGTCCGAAAGCCAAGGGACATCTTCCACGCTAAGCATATTTTTCCAAGAAGGAACAGTGCCTGTTGTATCGGTTACGTGAGAGCCAAGAAGTTCATGGTGAGGGGCCAACTGAAACCTCCAGTCCCGAGTTGTGCGATTCTCTTCCCAGGACTTCTGATCGTGTTGCCATGGATATGGCGGAAGGTCGGTTAATGTCCTGCCTGGGCAAAGGATGTTTGGAAGGTTGACAGAACCGCCATTGATATGTATCTGGCCCACTGAAGCTAAAAGCTGCGCTCTGAAGTCATTACTGAAGCGCGTGATCGTAGAGATATATGCGCAACGTCCGTGCCCACCTGAAGCCCTAAATATTTGCTGTAGGGGAGCAGCCAACGCGGAATGTGGGCCTATCTCAACGAATACTAAGCGCTTACTGGAGTTGGCCTCAAGGCAACAATGTACTGCATCTAAGAACAAGACTGATGATTCGAGATTCCGGCGCCAGTAGCCAGCGTCTAGTTCTTGAGGACACAGAATACTCTTGCCTGTCACACTGGAATGCATGGGGAGCATTTGTTCACCCCGTCCGGTATGCTTCAGTATGGCTGTTTCATAGGCAGGTCCGATATCCTTCATATGGTCTGCAATAACTGTGAGTATATTGCAGTGCATACGAGAAATTCAACAGACAAATTGCGTGCATTACTCACGTGAATGATAGGCCACATTTACCCTGAGACGACGACAACTTCCAGGCATGCTCTGCTCTATATCTTCCACCGTGTGATCGATCTGGTCCTTATCACCTGATAAAGTCACGCTCTGAGGGCTGTTCTCACAGCCAATAGCTACGCCTTCACGTAGGAAGGGATGCACCATATCTCGACTTGTATTGATGGCTACCATTCCTCCTAGCCCTTCCTTCGACTTCGCAAACTTCCCACGATAGTATGCAAGCACAATAGCATCAGTAGCAGAAATCGCCTGTGCTCCATACGCGGCAGCTATCTCACCACTGGAGTGGCCAAGTACAGCCCTCGGTTTGATACCCCATTGAGCGAATATATTAACCAAACCGACCTGTATCGCAATGCACAAAGGCTGAGAGAACTCGGGTTCCATGACTCGAGATTTGTCCATGCTTTTATTCAATTCGTCTGTAGGTTGTTGTTAGCTTCTATATGAGGATAAAACACATTAAATCCCTGAATCGCGCCATATTTCGGTACCTTTCAATGACCACTGAGGAGGGTCGTCCAGTCCCTTCAGCGCTAGTTCCATCACTTCAACATCTGCTTTAAAACTCTCAAAGTGTTCTAGGAGGGCTGTTCCCATCCCTGGCCATTGTGCACCTTGGCCAGTGAAAGTAAATATGAGCTCAGTGTGGCTTGCTGCTTCGGTAAACTGAAAGGCTGTGTCCTCGAGTGGTATACCAGGTGTACAACCGCAAAAGCACGAACATCCAAATGATGTCGTCGGCTGCCTAACGTATACGACATATCACCCAGAGATGAAGGGAAATTGTTTATGTATTGTGTAATCTGCCAGATTCGCTTCTTGAGGCTTGATACACTGCTTGCGGAAGTCAGAACTAACTGAGAGTCTGCATTGAGGTTGGAGTTGGTTGGCTCAATAGCGCCATTGCCACGATCTACTATGATATGTGCGTTAGATCCACCAATGCCGAATCCATTAACACTGGCCCTCCAAAGTCGGTCGGCTGGCCATGGCTTCGCATCGGTAGGAACGGTCAATTGTCCTTCGGTCAACGGGCCACCCGGCCTGGGAGTCTCAAATAGAGCAACGGGTGGGATAACTCCACGCTCAAGGCTCTAGACTGTCTTGATGACGCTGGTGATACCTGATGCACCCTCTGAATGGCCAACGTTGGGTTTGACCTATTGGCATCAGCTAGGCATCATGTCATGTAGGTATCCCACTCTAATAAGAATGGGAGCTTACCGAACCAATATATACAGAGTTCCCCTTCGTCACACGGGCGATAGCAGATGGCTCCACAGAATCACCCATGGCTGTCCCAGTGCCGTGACATTCAAAATAAGGCGTCTGCGATATATCGCTAATGTTGGCATTGCTATATGCTGTACGCATCAGACTCTCTTGAGAGAGTACATCTGGAGCAGTAATAGTTGACTTCCATCCATCACTGTTCGATGCAGTACCCCGAATAACTCCACGGATCGGATCGTTATTGTGACTAGCATCATCCAACCGTTTGATATATATAGCATTAATAGCTTCTCCGCGTCCATATCCATCCGCACTCTGGTCGAAGCTTCGGCACGTCCCACTTTCCGATATGACCATATTCGCCGACAAGGGAGGCAGAGCAACCGGTTTGGATCGTCATGCTATTTCTGATATCAGGAACCAATACGCCGAGAGAGGATCTCATTGTCCACACATACCTAGGCCCCCTGAAGTCATATACGTACGAGATACGGTTAGATAAAGCAAATGCACCCGTCCCCAACGCATAATAGCGGTCAATATGCTGGTATTCCTTTGTGGAAAGGCAGAGCCAGTCCTCTCCAAAAGTACCGACGTAGCACCCTATGTTTTTACCACGCCAGTCTGTTTCTCCTGCATTCTCTAGACACTCCCAAACGACTTCGAGAAGGAGACGTTGCTGCGGATCCACCCTTGATGCCTCAACGGAGCTCATCGAGAAAAAGTCGGCATCAAAGCAGGCCGGGTCTTCCTGAAGATAGTAGCCATATCGGGTGCGAATTTGTCGTGGGTTCTTTGGATCGCAGAATGATTTTGCATTGTATCGACTCTCGGGAATTTCGCCGTGGCCTGTTTTCTTCTCGATGAGCATCTCCCAGAAATCCTCCGCCGAACGAACTCCGCCTGGTAACCTCATTCCCATCCCCACGATGGCAATTGGAGGACGACTGGCTTTCACATCTTTTGGATCGGTCTCAGGTATGTAGCTAGCACATTTCCTGCAGAAGCATCTTTGGACGTGAGGAGCTCCTGTTTCGCCGGTAGCGGGACGACATTCTGGAGGGATGTCCATAGTAAACTATTTATAGCAAGGGATTGTGTCGCCAGCCAAATTCGCAAGAAGACGCACAACTAGAACGAAAGCTGTCTTTGTGTCTTCCCCAGAAAGAAACGGTTGTGGTAGATAGTCGTCTCTTGTCATAAAAGCAAGGAAAGCGAGGTACTTGATCCTATTCTTACTAAAGATTGTAGTTGTACGCTAGAAGTTGCCGTTAAATGCCCGTGTTCCACCAAAAACTCGACGATTGTGGCTACGGATTTGTCAGTGGTATATCATAATATAATTCGTTTGGGGGATTGTAAATTTTAGCAAATTGTACAGCTATACTATTACTATACAAAAAATGAAATAAAACTGATCGAAGACATCGTATTTTGGTGTAAACCGAGCACTTCACGGAGATTTGACATAGGACTGGTTAGCCCTCATAGTAGTGAATGCTGCTGATAGCATGGAATGCTCCAGGGTTCCTTTAAGCATAACCCAAACATATTGACATGGTTTTCCTTTTGCCAACACGTATGGATTACATCTAGAATCCGAGGGCCTGTGATATTGAAGCCGAAAATGACCGCTTTCGAGGCCAGAAAGCGCCGGCTTTCCAAAAAGTATTCGTTTAACCGGCATCCGCCACAACCCTAACGCAGTGATTCGGGGCGACCACTTCCCCATGGGGCTTGTTATACTATCGCTGTGCTTGCGGGGACAATACCAGCTGTGTTCTCTCTAGCAAAGTTGATACCTCTTATGTATCTTTATTCTTTATCGTCCTTTCTTTTGGCAACAAGCATGCCAAGACAAAGTCCGTATACTACAATGCACTGGCCATAAAAAAGTAGGCTGTAACAGTTATATCCATATAGCTACAGCGCTTCAAAGCAACTTCAGTTGTAGATTAGGTATTATTCATGCGGCTAATCTGGGGTGTCTCGAAGTAACTATTAGGAAAGATATGTGTGGGGCTGAGGAAGAGAGATAAGCATATTTTAGATCCTATACGAAGGAGTCGTGCATATCATGGAGGGTCTTGGTCAAAGCAACCAAGCACAGTATTCATCGTCTGAATAACCCTAAGAGAGGCTTCGTTGAAATCCGCCAAGCCTAACTAACTGATGAGCTATCAGAAACCCTCTTGCCACTTGTTGTACTATAGAGCCCTGACTCTGGTAGGCGAAGATAGCTATCCTCGATTACCATGGTTTGCGCGATGTGCATGAATCTCTCGCATCTTATTTTTTTCTTAAACTCCATTTAAACCCCACTCTCTCAATCATAATAAGCGAACAGGGGCCTGCCAAGGATTGTAATCACGGTGCAGAGGCACTTTCCGTCTATCGGCTCGTATTAGCCCACTTAGTTGGACGAAAACGATATGTAGGGTGTTGATCTCTGCTACAAAGTATTAGGTTACGCTCAAGCCCGCCCCAACATCGTATTTAACTGCGCCGCACAACCTGCAGATCGTTCCAAGCACAACTGCGCAGGAGTGGAAAAGTGGCATGGCTCATAAAACGACCGTGAGTGAAGGCGCGGCTCGAACACGTTTTTCTTGCCTGCACCTGCTCTACTATCAAATGCTTCGCATCTTCACATAAATTGCCCGTTCGCAGACCATGTCCATCGCACCTGCGGACAGACCCCTAGGGATTCGGGCCATTCTCTGGCTCGAGAAATATATGCCCACTATATTTCTCGTGCTGTTTATAGCGCTGGCCTGCCTATCCGGTGCCTTTCACCACAGAGTCTATTCACATCCGGAGCTTTTCGAGCCGCCATATAGCCCCTATATCAAGCCCGGCACAGACGGGCCGTTAATAGCAGTATATCTTCTTGTTCGGATCACGAAAAGAGCCACTAACCGGGAAATCTAGACATGTATTGGGGTGGCAGTGTTCCTCCTGTCTATCTTTATACCACATAGTGGACTGTGGTGGTTCGCTCGCGTCGTTACTCGCTTCGGTCTTGCTACGGGTCTCGTCGCTTCTGCCGTCCTTCAATCGCGATATATGCCGCTTCCTCTAGGATCATGCGAAAATGATAACGTGTGGCGAGACCCCCCTGGCATCACAGAAGGAACACCCACAATGTTCGAGGTACTACCGATTCAGTCGGGCAAAGGTAAATTCGGTAGGCGTTATAGAAATCGGCCATGTGAGGCACTAGTCACTATTTGGGGGTTCGAGATTGCCTTGGCGTGAGCATACCTTTTGCGTTTTGCCTCGCATTTTCTTTCCCACGAATCTAACAACACTCCAGGGTTTTGACCGCACTCTTGGGTCTCTGTGCCTGTCTCCTCGTTGCGCATGCAGTCATCGCAGATAATCCAGCGATATCGGCGCCTGTGGGCGCGGCTCTTCAGTGGCTTGGGAAGCCTTTCAAGTCTGCAGCGGGCTGGGGTAAGGGCAAGGAAAGGAAGGAAGCTGAGGCAAAACTGCTTGCTACCGACCCCGAAGGGTTGGAATATGTCGATCATGAGATGGGCATCAGAGTCCGTCCGGTATGAATTGATTGTCATTTGAGGATCTCCTGTGCTATCAACAGGCCGACAATTGTATAAGTTGTTGGTGAAATCTAAACCGATATCTCCCACGAATGTACGATGAGATGCCGCAGATTTGAATCTATGAATACACAACTTTGTCTGTCATGTTACTAAACATAATCCTAACTATAATTATAGGTAGTATTGACTCTGTATAGTTGATACTGTCAATGGATAGAATTGTAGACTGCTGTCAGGTCTGAAGCTGAGGTTCTATAGTTTTTATTTATATCTAAAAACTATAGAACTAGATAGAGAATAATTAGCCTAACAGATCACTGTTGATAACGTCGGCGGCTCCACAGGCAAAGACGCATCAATATCAGATTATACTATATATCGTACCACGCCGGTGAACCACAGGCATTCCCACCAGATGCACAAAGCTACACACATATGGCAAAAATCACCCTTCCACGGAGTATCAGAAAAAAGGCCAAACCACAACAGGCCAAGCCCTTGGCTCGGCAGCTGTGTCGTGGAAAAGGGAAAGGGGTTCGCGACGAGAATTGGCCCAGGAGGAATTATAGAAGACATATTGACTGCAAGGAATGATTGACTGCAGTCACACTGGTTCGGTACTTTCACCTTTTTCTTCATCGCCATCGGGTCTGCTATGCTTCACCCGGCGCATTAATCTGGACTCAAGACTTTGCCATTGTGTACGAACGGCCTTCCCCAATATAGTAAAACCACGAGCCAGAATCTGGTACACCTTCGTGAAAGGATAAGCCAGAAAAGCTATCAACTTCACTGAAATATCCAGCACAACCGCGACGTAGCGGTCCGGAAGGAGCTTCAGAACAGCAGCCCACGGTATACAGATGATGGAGCAGCCAATGCATATAGCCCATTGAACACCATCCAACGGAGTGACGCCGAAGGCAGCACCTCCAACGAAGATGATGAGGATTTGCCCACCAACCATCAGCACATTGATTCCCATGAACCAGTAATTCCGGTGGACGCCTTCGAAGATATTGAACTTGTTGTCAAGGCGGCGGTTGTTGAGTTCATTAAATATCTGCATCCAAACGAAAGTGTTGAAGATGATTGTGTCGAGCTCGACTTGCTTTTGGTGGATGCTGGTATCGTAACCCAGGATACGATCACCTGCAAAGTATAGGGTAAAACAGACGGCTAGTTTGTATATAGATTGCCCGAGTATCATCTTCCACATTGTTACCGTGAACAAAGGAGCATTTCTTGGGACTGGAGGCCGTTGAAGTATTTTCTCTGTTGGGGCATCGGTTGCTCTGGATTGTGTTAGCAACGCGAGCTCGGTGTCTGGGTCCAGCCGGATGTCTTCTTCTATAAATTGTTGGGATCTGGGATAGAAGGAATCACTTACAGCGCTAAAGCAGCGAAGGTGTCCATGATCAGGTTAACCCACAGTAGCTGGACAGCCTTTAGCACACTTTCGTTGGAGTTGCTGTAGATTGCTGTTACCACAGTGAGGCAAACAGCAGTGATGTTGACGGTTATTTGGAACTGTATGACTGTTAGAATAAGGGAGAAGGCAGGGAATGGCTGGAGAAGGAGGATGCAGAGCACGAGGACTATGACCTACCTGCAAGAACTTAGAGACAGCATCGTTGACAGCCCGACCCCAGGCCATAGCCGTCACGATAGACTTGAAGTTATCATCCAAAAGGATGATAGAACTCGCCTCACGTGCTAATTCCGTTCCGCTGATGCCCATTGAAAAACCTACATCGGCGGACGTCAAAGCAGGTCCATCATTTGTCCCATCGCCTGTTACTGCCACCGTCTCACCTAGACGTTTTAGATGCTTGACGAGCATACGTTTGTCATCGGGTGACGAGCGAGCTAACACCTGCAGCCGTGGAATAATGGCATCCATCTCCTTTTCGGTTAGTTTTCGGAACTCCGGGCCCTCCATAACAATGCCGTCACCATTCTTGATTCCACAGGAGGTGGCGATGGCTGAAGCTGTATTGATATTATCACCTATAGTTGAACCATGGTTAGGTCACTAGAGTTCAGATGAGGGAGAAGAACTGACCTGTGACCATTTTGACTTGGACACCTGCTGAATGGCACGTTTTGATTGCTCCAGAGACTTCAGGTCTTAACGGATCATGGATTCCAAACGCCCCGATCCATGTCATATCTCGAAGCAACAGCTCAAAGTCGGGCAAGGCCTTTTCGCCATCCGTATCGAGACTGGTCGGCCAGTCTACGAGGTCAGTATAGACAATCCCAATTGTGCGTAGGGATTTTCTTGCATAGTCATCGATGGTATTCAAGATGGTTTGACGAGTGCCATCAGAGATGGGTTCGGTCACGATTTGGTTTTCGAAAGACTGCCCCGTCGTTACTGTCCGAGTTGATGTGTTAAGTATGACCTCGGACGCCCCCTTAACAAGTAATCGATATCCAGTGGGCCCAGCACGATAGACAACCCCCATTGCTTTGCGACCAGAATCGAAGGGAAATATATGTTCAATATGGGCATTCGCTCGCTCCTCAGTGAGATCCGTCATGTGTAAATAGTCTTTTGCAAGCTGAAGGAGAGCAATTTCTGTCTTGCTCCCAACAAATTCACGTCCACCGTCTTGCTCCTCCTCGAAGGCTGTTGAGTTCAAGACGATGCTATCAACTAGCAGCTTTTTAAAACTGCTCGGAAATAACCCGAGAGTCTCCAGTACTGTAGGAGATGCTGATGGGTAGCCACTCTCAGTTGGCTGCTGGTCAAAACGCTCATTGGCACCGAAGAATCCCATGACCACGGTCATCTTGTTCTGCGTAAGTGTTCCAGTCTTATCAGAGCAGATCACGGTAGCATTTCCCATAGTCTCACACGCACGCAAAACCCGGACAAGGTTGTTCTCTTTGAGCATACGAGTGGTAGCGAAAGCCAAGGCAAGCGTCACAGCCAAGGGTAATCCCTCTTGCAGGTCGTTAGTGGCATAGTGCAAGATATGGCCTCTTATATGTAGACAACTTACCAGGTATGGCAACCACGATGACTGTAACAGCGACGATAAGGATATCCATGAATTCTTGGCCTTTCACACTTGGCGAACCATCGTTATCAGGTAGTTGCACTAGGAACCGGATCAAAAGGACAAAGAAAAGAAGCAAAGCAGCGCTATGGGTTTCTATTAGTAGGCAGGTTTGATCTTAAGTGGGATTCTCATACCTTGTCCCAAGCCACCCGATCCACCCAGCCAATCTAGCCAGCTTGACCTGAAGGGGCGTCGGTTCACTTTCTGTCTGCAGGGATGCCATAATCCTGCCATTAGTGGAATAGCAGCCTACACTAGTCACCAAGTACGTCCCCATCCCCTCAAGCACCTTACTTCCGGAAATGATGAAGGGGTCTAGTTCCCTGGTGGCAGTTCCGTTGATGATACTGTTCCATACTTCATGACCACTGGCCTTATCCATGTGGTCAGATTCACCTGTTGCTGATGACTCGTCGCATTTGATTCCGTGACCAGATATGATGACCCCATCGGCAGGTGGGGAATCTCCAGGCTCAATTTGCAGGACGTCACCGACTGTGATGTCGGAGATGTGTACCATCAGTGGCCGCCCTGAGCGGATCGCTGGAATATCGCGGTCAATTTTCTAGATGGGGTCAATTCCAATATTACATCCAAGGGAACGATTAACTTACCCGTCTGTTTAATTTGGCAAACTGCCTCTCCTTCTGCCAGTCATTGCCGGCTGTGGCAGCCACCACTATTATAATAGCGACACATACGGCCACACCTTCAATCCAGTCCACCTGAGACTGGCCGCTAGCTGCTTCATATATCCCCAGTGACAATGATATAACAGCCGCAATAGTTAACAGGATAATGATCCTATCATTATATGCATCCCAGAGTAGCTTGAGAAAATGCTTCCTTCTGGGTTCAGGCAATGCATTGCGGCCAAAGATCCGGATTCTGTCGACGAACTGGGGCGAGGAACTTTGCACAATCGGCGTCTGGCTATCGGCATTCAATAGTCGCGGCTGGCTATCTAGCTTGGAGAAGGCAGACTTTGTGGCCTCGTCGAATGTTACATATTCCGAAATCCTGTCTTCGTCCACAGAAAGTCCGGCCGCAAGGTCAGTTTGAAGCCCAATTTCTAGACCCCTAAGGCCTCCTAAAGCATGGAAGGCGGCGAGGGATTTGGGATTCAGCAACTTGTTCAGCTGTCCGGGTGAGAACGCAAACTTGTTGTCCACGACTTCAAAGTCACGTTCATATTGCGGATCAGGGGCCAACGCTTCGGACAGAGGGATATCGTCGTACTGAAGACTGGTTGACGAGATGTTGTCGGTGCTGTGTGTAAACACCACATTACAGTTGGTATCGAGACTCTGGCCAGTCACGGTGGCCATGGTGAATATTCATTGTATCCGTAATTGTAGTCGGTACTCTTGAACTGGGAATATCGCCAATATTATGGTATACCAGATGTCGCGCTGTACGACCGTCTTGACTGAGTTGATCGTGGCTGTGTTCTGCAGTAGACGACAGAGCCAAGAAAGTCAAAGGAAACGTTCATGGCAAATAATGACATGGCGTCCTTAGACTAAATCGATGATTCTTGGAACATGGACGAAGACACGAGAGCAAATGCCTCAGAGCTAGCTGCTCGTAGTGGGGGTTGGGATAAGCCCTTGACCCAGTGCAGGACTGTATAGAAGGCTTTCCATGGTCACAAATCAGCTACCCAGGTAGTCTTGCCAGCTAAGGTAGACTTTACCAGAAACGAGCGATATGAAACAGGGAACAAATCATACACTGGAGTTGATATCTTTGACGTCAAGGATACCCACCGTTCTCCCACCAATCAGACAACACAAGGTCGGATATATGAAAGCTGTAGCCATCAGCACACGCTGTACAGCAAATCAGCCCATGGCCAGGCCATGCCGCATCATGCTGTGCAGTGGAATCCTGTGATCTGGACCGTTGTATAGCTCCGGGGGAAAAGTTTGGGTGAAAAGCACTGCCTCGCTTGGCTTCATCACCGATAACCTTATTTTCAACATCATCCGCGTCACATCAAACAACTCATAGGTCTGAACAATTGACGACCATATTTCAATTTTCAATCAACATAGGCTATTCCGTGAAAGGAACGGTTGGATATAGCTTGCGCTTTTTCAAGATCAAACGTGGAGCCAGTAATTGCCAATAAGGTCACAATCATCCTCCTAGAATTTGCCTCCGGACAGCTGTCATAGATTGAGAGGCAAAACCTATCCAACACAGCAAGAAATGGGCTCTGTCAATGAGGCCCCACGCAGAAGAGGCTAGGCTAGCTATTGTTTGGTTCGACGACCCCGTCACATGGACCATGGTAAGAGGATTGGACAATATTGGTTTGATATAATACGCAGTAGCTCGTACACAATACATCTAGGTGCGCCAAGTGATATAATGACGAGTTCTAGTGCCGACCTCTTCATATATCATTCCTATTGAGCGATTCGCTTCATTATACCGTCGCGTCTGCAGTGCTCCGCGTTGTATCTCCTGCTGCGCCTCGTCCACTTTATATGATTGCTCTTGGCTACAGCAGCTACTGCTGCCCTTGTCTCACTCGTTCTAAATAGCTTCCAAGTCGAGCGACCATCGGAGCTAGACGGAGAATATCTGCATCTCTGCGATCCTAAAACAAGTCTAGATGGTCCTCTTCTGAATATAATTACTTGTCGGCACGAAGCAGTCCTGCTCAATCGTTGCGAATGCCTGATGCACCTGCCTCTATGTTTCTCGAAGACCCCGTCCAAGCTACATGAAAGGCGAGTTGAGATGGGGCTGTGATGCCCAACTGCTGTACACATGCTCAGACGATACGTCATATGCTGGAGATCTTCCTGCATGATTCCTTCACAACCTCCGACCCAATCCGGCCTCTCTTGCCATCAAGCATAGCCACTTCACCTGCCGTCTGCCCAGTTTGGAAAGCAGGCAGGTTAATATCATAGCTTCTGCTTTGATCTGCAACATGTAGTCTTTGTAGAATGAGAAGGTGACTCCTTGATATAATAGGCAAGGACTCGGTGAAAGGTGAAGTAGAAATCATGGATCATCGTAGTCTGCGTACTTTCAAACGTGGCCAATCCTTCAACAGTGTTTCAGGATTCTATATTCAAGATTCATGCTAATAAATTCCGAACATCTATCAGATGTCTCCAACCACACAAACTAAGATAGATTCTGCCAGGCATTTCCAGGTTGTCACACAGTATGGATCTCGGCTGCAATAATGTTAGTCTTAAATCTATTGAATTAGCAGAAATACCTCTATAGGCTTACGTTATCCTTCTACACTAGTATAAATAATCTGAAGGTCGCTTTCTAGAGGCCTCTAATAATCCAACTAAAGGCGATATTATCTGTCTCTTTCACGTTTCAGTAGGTCGTCCTGTTTTACAGCCAGATTATATTAGAAGTATTTCACTAAAGGCCGAGAATTGACGTGACCCTGCGCCGAGATGATACCGACACTCGCCCGAGTATCTTCTACTGGTCTCCTTATGCCCTGGCTGTACCCGCTGATCAGTTCGTCCTGGTCCGCCACACCTCAGATGGCCTGGCAAGAGTTGAGGTGGGCAAGGGGATGTGGGAAGCCCCTGACGTGCTTTCTATAGCTAGACCGGGTCAGGGTCTGTTTGGACTTCAGCCAAACGGGAGTTCTCCCCATTTATCGGGACTAGGGTTACGGTATCGTGGTGCACTCAGACCAGGCGAGAGATATGAGCTACTGGCCTGGAGGAGAGTCGTTTCTCTGGGACTGGGAAATTATTCAGGATCACCGGGGTATGGAATTGAGAAGACGAGAGCCATGTCTTTTTATTCCGGGCTGTCATATCTCGTTTACGGTTGAGGAAGGGGAGCGAACTATCCCATCTCCCGCGCTTTTGTCGCCCAGGGAACCATTATCCAGAGTGTATGTGCACTATCCCCCCACAAGTCCTCCTATTTTTCTTGTTCGGGGGCTGATGGTGCATGACGCGGACCTAGTCCAGGAGTCATGGACTCGGATGGATAGTCTGGAACTTCCTTCTGATGCCAAAGTAGGAGACGCCTTTAAGTACCAGCTCACCGACAGAGTAATTGACTGGTTGGACTGGGGTACGAAGGAAGATCAGTTGCGGACCACAGTGAAGCTCCCATGCTGGGTCAAAGATGAAGTCGTCGAACCCAGGGATAATGAGGGGCGGCCGGCTATCGTGGTACCAGCGAGCAATAACCTCAAATAGGATGTTTCTGGTGGAGTCCACTAGGCCCTAGTATTGCAGGGCTCTATAATCTATTACCAATTTCATCCCTTCTGATTTCTCCTTCTCTTTTTGTTTCTCTTTCCCGTAGAATATATCTCATCTCTAATTGCAACACCATGAATTCAACGGTTCCAAACTGGCTTCCCGTGTGAGTTACCCTTCTTGATTTTTATCGAACTAGTATGCAATCATTATAGTAAGGGAAACATTCTAATCGAGGTTGCTCAGCTTCTACAACATTTGCTGCAGAGCCAATATAGAATCGGACTGTTAAATACACAAACCCCCCGAATCCCGGCTGCTAGTATATTGTATCTCGTTTCATATAGCTGTACCTTACTTTCGCTTGTGGGTCTTTCCTTGTTATCAAACGTGCCCTAAGTAGGTCCATATCTAGGTAACAGTGCCACCGTTATCTTAGCTGGGAGCCTATAGTGGGGTATCATAAAATTATGGGCTTGACCGCCCGCAAGTCTAGCCTCCAACGGCCATTCGATATAGATTTTTATACTTTATATATATCCGTCTCACGCTGTAGCTAATGGACATGTACTCCTAATGATGATCTCCGACCCCGAGTAGCCGACCAGCTTTCTCGTCAACCACATCCCAACTTTTTCCCCACCCTGAAAATGGACTATCTTAGCCAGGAAATTCTGCAAGTAATCATTACTCATCTCCTCGAAGTCCCTCCTATCAGGCATCCGCCCCAACCGGTTCCGAAGGTTGGCCAGTACGCGACGATCTCGCGCAAATGGCAATACGCCGTGGAACGGTTCACAATGGCAGATATCAAGAAATACAGTTCCGATCTGGACATGTTCCGGCAAGTGTTCTCCACTCCGCGACGGAGAAAGTTGCTGCGAAAGCTGGAATATGAAATCGATCTGCCCACCTACAGCACGAACCGTATCCGGTGTCTTGAAAGACGGAGGGAGAGCAAAGCAAATGATGAAGCCTTCAATCGGGGTGTCAGGGACTTGTTCGATGAGATGTCCTCGTGGAAGACACAGGGGGTGGACTTGGCACTTACGGCATCCTCGCCTATGGACCGTCCTCGGCGGTCGTCGGAGCTTGGCTTTGGGTTGTCGGACGAGCGATGGAGCTTTGAAGATAACTACCTTACTTTGGACAGTGAGGCTTCTCTGCCTCAGTTGCCGTTCGTTGAAGGGTTGAAGATTCCTAACGCACGACGCTCGCTGCATCCCTCGGCTATTGGGAAGATTGTCTCGTCGTTACCCAGTCTGGAACGGTTGGCTATGGAGTTAAATGCACCCAGGACTAAACGGGTGCAAATGCAAAATGAACATCGAACCTGTAAGATATCTTGTCCGCTAAACTGGTACTTCTCCTGACTATCAACAGCCCTTGCAGAGGCATTGAAGTCACGCTCGCTGAGCAACTTGCGAACATTGGATATCTACATCGAGCAAGACATCCCACTCAATCACAACTTCCAGAGCCAGCCAACCGACCCTCAATTCCCAGATGGGGATGCCTTAAACATCGCCATTCGTAAATTGGCCGAAGACACCCATTTGACTACCCTGAATCTCACAGGGTGGTGGCTGGTCTCGCCTGCGTTATTCAACACGGACAAAACATTCCCATATCTGAACAAAGTGCAGATCCAAGGAGCGCTCATCACCTACGACGGCCGATGGTATTATAATGGCAACCCTGCAGATGTCGAAGCGGGCTATGAATCCACTCGGTCTGATGACGAGGATGGAGATGCCTCCGACTCCGACACCAACTCTTCCCTCAATTCAGAGTTCCCGGACTTCCTGCCTGAACGCAGAGATGCTCTTCTGAACGGTCAAAGGCCCTGCCATATGTGGCGGACGCAGGCTGATCCGCAGATGTTCGATCCTCTCATGCGGACGATGGCTACTGCGATCCCCCGGATGCCTCGACTGCGGACTTTCTCCTTCTCGATGGGGTGGGGATATATGGATGAAAATGCAATTTTATTCGAATACCTGCAGCCTGGAGAGAGGCCCGAATCTTTCGAGTATCGACCACACGAATTGGACATGGCCCGGTGCTACGTGACACTTATGCGGGAAGCAAGGTGGGAGGTTCCGGGTGATGTTGCGACTCTGTGGAAGGAAGCTGTGGGGGACAAAGGCATCGTTGCTGTCGAATCTGACTAGTAGTAACTTGGTGTGGGCATTGAAAGGGGTTACCACGGATAGCTTGATGAGTGAAGACCCAACCCTTCGCTAATCACCTCAAGATCGATGTAAATAATACTACCGAGAGGGGAGATATGGATATATATCGAGCTGCACCGATCCAAACCATAAAGGTCAGTTCCATGTAAAGATTGAACTTGTTTGCAGTTCGTCCCTTTGAGATGTATAGAAAAGTCATGTGATACCATTTTTTTTTTTTAAATTAGATACACTCTTCACGACAAGATATAACAACATTCGTTCCAGGTAAATCGTCGTGACACCCCATCAATCTCGTATTTGCGTCATGATCTACAAGGCTGCTGAGTCACCGAAAACACGCAGCATGACAGTGGCAGTGACAAGGCTGACTCCGAATTCAGGAATAGAGTATAAATCCACCATCTTACGTACTTTTACTGTGCTAACACACCAGACCACTCCCATCACTTCCGAAGCAACCTCCATCCCAGTAACCACAATGCCACCATCCCTAACCTCCCGCACCTTAGGCTCAATCTGGGGAGTCTGCGTAGGCGACGCCCTCGGCGGGCCCGTCCAATTCATGGACCCAGGCAGCTTCGAGCCCATCACCGGCCTCGAATACGTGAAACCCTTTAACCAGCCCGCAGGGTAAACTAATAACCTCATCCTGAGTTATAAACCCTACTAGATACCCGATACTGAAGAAAAGAAATAGATCCTACTCCGACGATGGCTCCATGACACTAGCCCTAGCGCAATCCATCATCGACTCGCAAGGCAAATACAACCACGTCTTATCCATCCAGTATTTTGTCGACTGGTTCTCCACCGGCCGGTTCAGCACGATCAACCACGCCTGGGACGTGGGTCGCTCGACACGCTCTGCCCTCCAGAGCTGGAAGAAACAGGGCACGGAGGATCTTCAACGTACCCAGGAGGTAATTAATGGGAAGCTAGATGTGGAGCAATCCTCCGGGAACGGAAGCTTGATGAGAATTGCCCCCGTTGGACTGGCTTTGTGGCGCGATCTGGGGGAAGCGACAAGAGTCGCGAGAGAGCAGAGTCGGGTTACGCATCCTGTGCTGGCGTGCTTGGAGGCTTGTGAGGTTTATACGCTTTTGATTTGTGGGGTTTTGCGTGGTATGCTTTTGTTTTTTTTTTTTTTCTCTTTCTCTTTCTCTTTCCTTTCTCTCTTGTGGATCTGTGCCGGGGGATTTTGTGTTCCATATTTGTTTGTGATTCATCCTTTGGGGCCGGTTTAGTTTCTTTGTTTCTTGCTTTTATTTCTTATTTTTATTTCTATTTCCCCTCAGGGGAAATCTTCGCTGACTGTGCTGACGGATACCAGACGAGAGCAAAGAGCAGCTTTGCGACAGAATCAACGGGTTCAACTTCACGCACAGTGCCCTTGCACAGCGACTCTCGGGCTACAAGACCATCTCCGACTGGCAAGCCCAGTCGGCCGCGGACATGCACAGCAGTGGATGGGTCGTGGATACGCTCGAAGTGGCGCTGTGGGGATTTTTCAAGTTTGATTGCTGGGCCGCGGGAGTATTGGCGGTGACAAACCTGGGAGGAGACGCCGACACAGCGGCAGCGGTTTACGGGGGTCTAGCGGGCGCCTTTTATGGATTTGAATCGATCCCGACGACATGGGTCGACGGCATGCAGAATCAGGGGTTCATTGCGGAGGTTGCTGGGAAGCTGTCGGAGTTTGTTTCCAGGGAGGTTTTGAATTGAACTGGTTACACTTGGGGGGGGTGGGGAGTCCCTGATTTGCATTGGGGGATCGGTTGTGATAGAAGGAGTACTACTAGTCATACTGCGTACTTGAATAGGGGATGGAGGTGGCCGGAAAGAACCATGCAAATGTGATAGATGTAATGTGATTAAAGGGTGTGGGGGTGTGGAGAGACGATCTTTGCATAGTCGGTACTTGCTACGATTTGACTATGTTGATCAGCACGTCATATCGTCGATGGAGCTCACCCTGCATCGTCGTCACCTCTTTGCCCTTTATGTTTTGTACGGCCGAGACTTACTTTCCCCTGGATCGTCGTCCTTTCGGACTGGAGATGAACTTTCACGTCAGATAAAGGGGTCGCGCACAGCCCTACTCCCCTTGCTGGACGTGAGTAAACGAACTTAGTACTAGCACCCCTTTTATGGGTTGTCACTGACGTCGCATTTACCAAGTTCGTCTGTGTGGACTGGGGCTGTTTTCTTGTCTACGAAGTGGTCACCGGAACTGTAGTTGTTCTCAACCTTGACAGGACTGTTGGGATAGCAGGTGCATTAGCTAATACCGATACAATTAACGACAAAGTGCTTGGGAATCAATATTACAGCGCAGAAGTACAACTATGTAGATAAACCCCATTATGCGACATCCCTAGACCGATTAATACCCTTCCATCCGTTCACATTCTCCCATTAACCATCCCGCGTGAGATCACCGAATCCATACGCGAAGCTCATTTACAGAGCCCAGATACCGAGGGCGACACCAGCAATACCGGCGGCAGAGACACCGAGCTGAAGCTTGGCGACAGAGGCGGCATTGGTCTCGGTGCCGCTGGCAGCAGATCCAGTGCTGGTACCAGTGCCAGTAGATCCAGAGCCCGAAGAGCCGGAGCCGGAGCCGGAGGATCCTGTGCGATTGAATGTTAGTTGAACGGCATCCAGACCATATTAACGCCGGGGTTCAAGTCACATACCGCTGGAACCGGTGGAAGAGCTGTCCTTGCCAGTGCCGGTGGTGGTGGCATCGGAGTCGCTGGCGGAGGTCTTGGAAGCTCCAGAGTTACCCGTGGCAGTGATGGGGAAGAAGTGGCTGCTGTAGCAGGAGCTCTGGCAGGCGGCGTAGCGGTCAGTGTCAGCCGGGGTACCACTGCCCTGGGGGCAGGCGGCGACGCAAGTGTTGGTGTCGTTAGCCTGCGAATCGTTGGGGCAAGGGACCTGGAAGCATCCTGCGATGCAGCACAGATCGGTTGCGTCGCCTGGTTTGGGTTAGTTTCGCAGTGCATTTGGCAATCAGGCAAAAGGGACAAGAGAGCGCCAGCCGGGCAAGGACATATGGCAACGTACACTTCTTAGCGCAGGACTGTTGAGGAGACAAGCTGACAGTCGTCGTAGGAGCAGCAGTGGTGCCGGTGGCAGGCTCGGATGTAGAGTCGGTCGACTGAGCCGCAGTCAAAGCGACCAGGGAAGCCAGAGCAATGAGGTTGAGCTTCATCTTGACGAATTGAAAATGACAAAGACGCTGAAGCAATAATGAAACTCGAAGCAATTAACGAGTGTATACAAACGCGACAAGCAGATGGGACGTAGTTAACGAAGGACTGTGGAGAGGAAAGAGAGGAAGAGAAAGACAGCAGAGGAGAAAGACGGGGATTTAATTAAAGCTACCTAAAGCGGGGGGGTGCCCAGTTTTCCTGTTTATTTTTACTTTCCCTGGATTTAGAGTGAATTTTATTTTTCTTTCAATTTCCATTTTCTTTTTGATTTTTTTGCAAAACGACAGGGGACAATCCCAAGAAGAAGTAATTTAGTCTCAGGGTTGTTGCCGTATGATTGAAACTCGGATACTCTTTTTCTCGTCAATGGAATGATCTGATTCGTTGGGTTTCACGACAGCGTCGGCTAAGGCCCTGACGGACCAGTCAAATCGAGCGACCCTGTAGAGAGCCGGCCGACACTTCCAAGTTTATAGGCCGACCAGATCGAGAAGCCTCTCTGGGACGTTCCAACTTGGGTCTAGTCTGGAAAGTTACTGGTGGTTTCATCCACCACTTTGCCTGCCATTATTCGTCGGGGGATGCTGTAAGGGAGAGCTTGAAGGGTTACAGTGAACTTCTCTCCTGCTGCACCATTGGGACTGGTGTTTGTGATCAGTCAGATGACGGTTGGCCCCAATTGAATGCTATCCTCGCACGTTGGGTCTTAGTGGAAGGGTCTGTGAAGAGTGAAAATCTGGGGGGATCCATTGTCGGCCAAAAATAGCCCCTAGGGTGCCCCTTAGACTCGGGTGTTGTCCTGTTGTCCCACTCTTTGGGTGGCCACACGAGCTGTGGGCCTCTTTAGTGCTGCAGACTTTGGATTGTTGTCCAAGTGACATGGCAGTGGCAATCATGAGGTTACAATCGACTAGTCGTTCATTCTTTGGCTTTCCACCGCGAATTACTGCTGTATCGATACTGTCAACTAGTAAATTGAAGTACTGATCGAGTACTATCGATGTAGTGTTACAAAGACTGAATCAGGTCGACATGTTCCCTTCGTTGAAGTTGTGGTTGGCTGACAGGTCATGTGTCCGTCCTAATCGGGGCGGATTGCTTTATCAATACAAACCAAGCAAACATCCTTATCATTCACATGATTTCGCGACACATCGCGTCGCGCGCGGAATTAGTAGGACGAGTGTAGAGATCGCAAGACCGGATATCACGCCACTGAAAATTCCCGCGCGACATGACAGGCTCGGATGCTAGCTCGGTCGATTACTTCCATGAGGGATTTGATGATTTAACAGACGATGGATTCTCCGATGCTGCGAGAAACGCGGCCGAACCCTCCCCGCGCTCAGCCAAGCGTCGCCGTCTGGTGGATGCTACCGCGTCCGACGTGAGACGACAATCGTCTGGGAATCGAAAATCGCAACAATATGGTGATGATGGTAGCCCTCGAACTGACTCTGACTCCTTTGTAGTCGATGACAATGAGGGCAACTATGATGAGCCCCAGTCGCCCAGCCAAGACTCATACTTCGAAGACACAGAGGCCCCGTCCAAGTACAAAGTATTCATTCCCAAGCGCAGCAATATTCAGGAGAATATCTTTGTTACCCAATTAACCCAGCCGCCGTCGCCACCAGAAATGATTCGTGGACCCCGCTGGAAAAAGCCAGAGCCCAGCGTCGCGCGGGCCAGCACCATATCAGCAAAAACGAGCGAGGGAGGAGCAGTAGCAGCAGCACCGAAAGCGCCAGCTGCAAGTGGCGATGATCTTGACGATGAGGACCTAAATGCTGCTATTGCGGCGTCGCTAGAGTCTTTCGAGAGCGAGCAATTCCGTCCTCCCCCTTCAAATACAAAGGCCCCGACACCTCAAGCGACTACGCGCTCTTCTACAGAACGAAAAGAGGACACGACAGATACATCCTTCCTTCTCGAAGATATACCCGACGATGCGTTCGACTCGGATCTATCCTTGTCTCCGCCAACTAGAGCTCAACCTCAACCCGCGACCAGGCAATTTTCGCAGTCCTCCAACCGCCCACTTGGAATACGTCAAACCTCGTTATTCGACATGACATCCCGTAACCAAACATCCCAACCGCCCATCGGAGAGCAGGTGTTGTCCCCACCGGAAAAGAACGAACCCCCGACGCAGCATAGGCTAGATCAAGAGGCTCTTGATACCTGGGTCTATCCAACAAACCTTGGCAAGACGAGAGACTATCAATTCAATATCGCTCAAAAAGGGTTATTTCACAACTTGCTTGTAGCTCTCCCCACGGGTCTAGGAAAAACTTTTATCGCTGCGACAATTATGCTGAACTGGTTTCGGTGGACCCAAAGTGCCCAGATTATCTTCGTGGCACCCACAAAACCTCTGGTGGCTCAGCAAATCTCCGCCTGTTTTGGTATAGCGGGAATTCCACGATCCCAGACAACCATGCTCACAGGCGAAGCTGCACCAGGCATTCGAGCGGAAGAATGGCAAAATAAGCGGGTGTTTTTTATGACCCCGCAAACGCTGATCAATGATCTCAAGTCCGGCATAGCAGACCCGAAACGGATCGTCCTGCTTGTTGTTGATGAAGCACATCGCGCGACAGGTGGTTATGCGTACGTGGAAGTTGTCAAGTTTCTTCGCCGATATAACCAGAGCTTCCGTGTCCTGGCTCTGACGGCGACACCGGGCTCCACGGTGGAGTCTGTTCAAGCCGTCATCGATGGACTTGATATTGCCCGAGTCGAGATACGCACGGAGCAATCTCTCGATATCCGGGAGTACGTCCATGCGAGGAACACCGAAGTCCAGACGTTCAAGAACTCTGAGGAGATGGTTCTCTGCATGGATCTTCTATCTAAAACTTTGCAACCGCTTGTCGACCAGCTCCGCACCCTCAACGCCTATTGGGGAAGAGACCCGATGATGCTCACGGCATTTGGGCTCACTAAGTCGAGACAGCAATGGATGGCCTCAGATGCCGGTCGAAACGCACACTTCGGACTCAAGGGCAAGGTCAACGCTATCTTCACCGTTCTCGCAAGCTTGGCGCATGCTATCGACCTTCTCAAGTATCACGGGATTACGCCCTTCTATCGCCACCTCTTGCACTTCCAGTCCAACACGGAGGGCCAGAAAGGTGGTAAATACCAGCGCCAAGTGGTGCAGGATGAGAGCTTTAAAAAGCTTATGAATCATCTTCAGCCGTGGACCAAGAACCCGGAGTTTATCGGGCATCCAAAGCTGGAATATCTAAAATCGGTTGTTCTGAATCATTTTATGGATGCTGGTGAAGGGTCCAATGGAGAAGCAGGTGACAGCCAGTCATCCACGAGAATTATGATTTTTGTACACTTTCGCGACAGTGCCGAAGAGGTGACGAGGGTGCTGAAAAGATATGAGCCCATGATCCGACCTCATGTTTTCGTTGGGCAATCCAGCGCGAAGGGCTCTGAGGGCATGGACCAAAAGACACAACTCAGTATAGTGCAGAATTTCAAAAAGGGCACGTACAATACGATTGTCGCAACCTCCATTGGCGAGGAAGGTTTAGATATCGGAGAAGTCGACCTCATCGTATGTTATGACTCTTCTGCCTCGCCAATTCGGATGCTTCAGCGTATGGGACGTACGGGACGAAAGAGGGCTGGAAACATCGTCCTCCTCCTCATGGAGGGCAAGGAGGAAGAGTCGTATATCAAAGCCAAGGACAACTATGAGAAGATGCAACAAATGATTGCTAGTGGGTCCCGCTTTACGTTTCACGAAGATATCTCCCCCCGCATTCTGCCCGCAGGGATACGGCCGGTAGCGGATAAACGCCATATTGATATCCCGGATGAAAATGCGGATCAGGGCTTACCAGAGCCAAAGAGACGCGGACGAGCTCCAAAACGGCCACCCAAGAAGTTCCACATGCCTGACAATGTCGAAACCGGCTTCACTAAAGCGTCGTCCCTGGCAGCGGGACCCAAGTCAAAAGCTGAGAAGAGTAGGAAGCCTCGGATGCCGACCCCGGAGCCGGTGGAGATACCGGCTCTTGAAGAAGTTGTACTGACCTCGGCACAGCAAAGAGAGCTGGAGCAACACTATCGCAATATTGGGGCCACTAGCCCACAATTCATCCGCAACCCGCGCAATGATGCGTTTCCTCGCCTCCAGCTCGTCGCAAGACCTACCAAGGTCGTGAAGCACGGATCTTTGACACGTCGTATGATTGGAACATTGCAAAAGATGAATAGCGTTGGCCCGGACTGTGAAGAACGCTTTAAGGAGATTCTTGCCCGGGAGTCAACCAGGCAGGACGACGCGGTGATCCCCAGTCGGTCGCCTCGTCGTGAGCGCCGTAGAACGCTATCAAAACCCAAACCTCGCTCTAAGCATTTATCCGCATCGGTAGATAACCAGAGACGGTCTGCTGAGGACTCTTCACTAGTGACCCCGGAACAACTATTGTCTTCTGTTGTAAACGCTCAAAAACAACTGCCATTTTATTCGTCCCAAACCAGCAAGGATGACGATTCGGACGACAACTTCGATCCCCCTGACCTCAATACCCTTCTTACTCGGAGCGCTGAGCGCCACCACGCACAGATACCAAGTCGTCCGTGATGACAGTGATGACTAGGGTTGGTTATTGTCATGAGTGATGACCCTTTTTTTTTTGGATATATCTATTGTATAATATAAGGCATTGGAATTGAGCCATTGGAGATGGACATATTCACTATTATTACTACTACTACTACTACTACTACTACTACTACTACTACTACTACGGGAAAGACAACGAAGATGGGGTCTAGCCCTGATCCTTAGCCCTGGAACGTGGATCCGGAGCTCCTCCGTACACTAAAGTCGGGGTGAGTCATTGGATTGGTCCCCGATGTCGCCATGAACTGCCCGCCAAGAAGCTGAAGGGTCGGCGAATTCGGACGGAACTGCCGTTAGCGATTGAGATACAGCTAAAGGTAACTCATACCGAAGGAAGTCACCCTTCCATCATCCTTCCCTGCGGTTGCATAAGACGGTGTGAACGTAGTCATGTGGGTTTCAAAGCACTATAAAAGGATTGGGGGGCTGCTTCAGACACCTCTCATCCAGCAATCGCGGCTTTCTCCAATATTCACCTCATCTTGATATTTACCATATAGCCCCAATCCTCCGAGAAAGATGAAGTCGGCCCAATATATTCCTCAGCTCATCGCAAGCCTCTCTCCTACACCCGCAATGGAGATTCGTCTAACCGGTAAACAAACAGTCTTCACAACCGGCGATGCACTCCAGGGCGAACTGGTCCTCCACCGAAGAAATGCTCCTCAGGGCGCTCGCGTCTCCATAACCCTGTGTGGTATGGCCACCAGGCTAACCCTGCCATGTGCACTTTAAAACTAAACATAGACTGACATGCCACCACAGGAAGAACATCAACCACCGTAACAAAGACCACGCCCTTCCCCAACACCGGTAGTATCGTCGACTACACCTTTCTCCAAATGCACCACATTGAACCCCTGGAAGCATGTCATCATCATCACATCGTACCTTTCTCATTTGTCATCCCTGATGCTCTTCCATCCGACCCATGCTACGAGCATATCCCGTCTGGAACGGCTGCTCATCATGGAAAGGATCACCTCCAGTTACCCCCCAGTGTGGACTACAATTCGGATAAATTCTGTCCTGAGATGTGCAGCATTATCTACTATGTCCATGCCGAGGTGGACATGGGTAATCAGCGGTTTCATGCCACACGGCAGGTCCAGCTCCTCCCGCTGTGCCCTGAACAACCACCTCGTCTGTGGCCAGAGGGGGAATGTAGTGAGATCCAGATGTCTGATACGACCGGTCTTCGTATGAGTCTCCTGGGTGCGAAAACGGGGCATGTCACATTGTGTGCGCGAGAGACAAAGCCGCTCTATCTACCTCCAGATCAACGTCATGGATCAACTATGGCTCCTATCCACTTCAACCTAGGCCTTGAAAGCCTCCATCCGGAGCCTACCTGTCCAGACAATTGTCAGGTCAAGGTCACTTTGGAGGCTGCGACGTATTTTACCTTGTTGCCGATGGACGAACTGCCGAGTTGGCAGAGCGCCGCCAAGGGACAAGGACAGTTTTTCCGGGCGAGTGTGTGCTCGTGGAAGAATAAGTCTGTTGGTCTGCAGTGGATTGAGAAAGCGGGTAATACTCACACTGCCAGCCTTGTCGTGCCAATCCCAGTACCTGGCGATGTGGCGCTTGTCCCGACCTTCCACCATTGTTACGTAGCCAGGGAATATTTTGCGCGCGTGGAAGTGACGGTGGGTTGTTCGAGGACGTTGCGAGTGACGGTGCCCGTTCAGATCTATAACTTACTCGAGCGTTGAATGATCTTCATCATGATCTAATCCTATAAAAAGGCTATGCTTATGATATTCTATCCCACATATCTCCAGCTCTTAATCCATAAAGCCCAAGACATCAGCCCAAACCCTACTCCTTCCCGTAATCCCATCCCCATATCATATAATACAAACAAACGACGTAACCACCACGTGCACACTCAAAACCCCCCAAAAGACTACACCCCCCACGCAATCGCCCACGCTGAGGTGTAAGTAGGCCGACAGTCAGGATGAAGCCAAAGTGGCCTTCTCCCCGTTTGTCGATTACCTAGTTGTCTTTGATCTCAACCTGTGGCTCGGGAACACCTCCAATGCCCGTTTCGATTCGCCTTGCTCCCAAGTTACATGCAGGCAATTCCTATCAAAGCCGAATTTGCATATCCAGTCTATTGAACCCAGACCTAGAGTCTGTAGTAGATCGCTGCTTACTACACTCCAGAGTCCAGCGTTTGATCGTAGCTCTTGATTACTGTTGCGAGTACTTGGCTGTTTAACGAAACCAGCCCTAACCCTGGGTGTAGTTAGCCTGGAAGGACCCTCCTAACCTTCCTGTGTCCAGATCCCATAGAGATACGGCCGTGCTTTTCCTTCGTTACAGGATAATGATAGTTGGAGGAAACCTTTTATTATTGGTTAACATTGCCCTCCACTTATTACACCTTTGCAAGGACGCGCTCGATGAGGGCGGTGGTGGGTTCTGGTGATATCTTAGTTTTGGTTGATTTAGTATTTTAGCTACCTCGGGCGGTGGGATAAATACACGAGCTGCCCTATCAAATGTTCCCGATGTATATGCAAGTTGTGGGGCCATTTTTCCAATATAATAAGACTCATAAATCTTCGGAACCACCCCCCCAACTCGAAGGAAACGCTGGGGGAAATCAACGCTGCAGCTTGCAAATCTCGATCAAACTCAGGTTCCTGCCCGAGATATATGTACCAGTATTCCGGGGAACCAGTTCCTGCTAATCAAGAAGCATGCTGTCTTGGGCTGTCGTAATAGAATTGGAAGAGCAGGCTGGTCAGGGTCAAGGAGAACTTGACCATGCGAACGTTCAGTTTTAGGCTAGACCCTGGCATTGAAGCTACTGCAATGCAACGCGGGGAAGCCACCTGTGCAATCATACTATCGCAATGGCTGACTCGCGTTGGGGAAAGGTAAGGATGTATTCGGGTGTGCAAAACGGGGCCACTTGAGCTTAGTGGATGAACGTGGAGACTCGACGACAAATCGCCGCCATGGATCCCTGGAGGCTGTTTTGTCCTAGGGCTGACGGTTGTGCTGTGTACTGCTTATAACATGGGCTACCTTGGGCTTTATTTATCATTCATCATCCATATTTCTTATTTTCATTTTCTCGCTGGATCTCTTTCATCGCTGTCTGATCTATTTTAGCTCGCCCTTACTGAGTCAACACCTCACCCATACCCAAAGCAGCTGCTATATAACCATGGCTGAAATCGACGGCTCCTGTGACCCCGTCTTCCATTCCGTCCGTGACCTTCTGCAACAGAAGCTTCGGGCCGGTAGTGAAGTTGGCGCTTCCCTTTGTGTCAATATCGACGGCAAGAATGTCCTGGACCTCTGGGGTGGTCATGCAGATGAAAGCAAGACCAAGCCATGGAAGAAAGACACCATCACCGGAATCTGGTCCTGTACGAAGATCATCACCGGTCTAGCCGCCCACATGCTCGTGGACCGCGGCCTGCTCGACATGAACGAGAAAGTGGCTACCTACTGGCCCGAATTTGCGGCGAACGGCAAAGACAACGTCAAGGTCTCACATCTCCTGAGCCATTCCTCCGGGGTGCCAGCCTGGGAGGGCGCGATCACGGCCGCGGAGATGCAAGACGTGGAGAAATCCACCGAGCGGCTCGCAGGACAGGCACCATGGTTTGCCCCAGGCTCACAGAGCGCATACCAATTGACCAACCACGGCCATATGATCGGCGAGCTCGTGCGACGCATCGCGGGAAAGCCGCTGACCCAGTTCCTCGCCGAAGAGATCGCGACGCCTCTGGCGGCTGACTTCCAGCTTGGACTGCCCGAAGCCGACTGGGCCCGAACCGCCGACATTGTTCCCTTCTCGCCGGATGCTATGGCTAATCTTCAGCTGGACCCGACCAGCATCCTCGCTAGGGCTCTTGTCGGGTCTCTCATGATCCCTGATCTTCCTAATGACCCCGGGTTTAGGAACGCCGAGAACGGGGCCATAGGCGGATTCGCCAATGCGCGTGCCCTGGCGCGCATCGCATCCATAGTCTCGCTGGATGGTACTGTCGATGGGAGGCGGTATCTTGCCCCTGAGACCCTGGATGAAATGATGAAAGAGCAAGTCCGAGGCTTGGATTCGGTTCTCTTCCTTGATGTGCGCTTTGCGCTTGGACTCGCGCTGCCATCGAGCAACAGTATGCCTGCCATTCCTGAAGATGCGGGCATCTGTTTCTGGGGCGGTTGGGGAGGATCTATGGTCGTCATGGATCGCGGCCGGCGGATGACGATCGCGTATGTCATGAACAAGATGGAGTACCGGTCTCTTGGAAGCGCAAATGCCGAGGCATATATTCGGGAGATTTACCAGTGCTTGGATGTTGGCAAGGGAGTGTAGCTGGTGTGGCGGTTTTCACTGTGTATAGCTTCCTGACAAAGACGAAATGTACCATCTCGCGTAGGTTCAATGAAATGACAGAATTGTCACCCGGAAAGCAGACCAAACACGAGCTAAATCAAATCATAGCCCCTTCCCCACAAGTAGGTCTTGCCTTGGGAACCTGCACCTGGATGTCTATTTATAGGACACACAGACGCCAAGTATTAGAGTGAGAAAGTGTTGCAAGACACATGGAGCGTCACACATGAGATTGTTCCTGATTGGAACCAGCTCACTAATGAGATTTGACTGTTCGGTTGGTTTTTGCGGGGCTGGAGGCTAATGTAAGAACCCTTTTTTCCGCAGGTTACTACTAGTACTACTAGTACTAATACTATCGACATGCAGAGTGACTGCGCCGCAGTCAAGGAGGGCCAACATTCCTCCCCCGCATGGACCCTGTTGGGCTCTTCCACTGAGACGAAGAATCTACATAGTCACACGGCTAACGCTAGAATATAATATACACGGCCTGAGCCCTTGCCCAGAGCCCCAACATATCCCTAGCATCTATTACGTCTGATTGGAAGCTCAGTGGTTTATAGATCCAATCATAGCCTGCACCTCCCTACTAGGAGTTGGATGGATTCATCCTTCGTCTGTTAGTATTCAGGCCAAGATCCCCTTCAGCCACGGGCTAACCAATCCCTTATCCGCCTGGAAAGAAGAGGTTGATGCTTTTGCTGTGGAAAGTCATTCAAAAACTACCCCCATGAAGGGTATAAATAGGGGCCAAAAGTCATGTCCAATGGATTTTCAATCAAAGATTCGAAAAGCATTTTTACCTGCGAAATAAGTTTAGCAGTGAATGATCCGTTATTAAAACACGCCATAGACAAAGTCATTAAGTCCTTCAAAGGCTCATACGACCGACTCACCATCACCATCAACATGAGACCCGTAGCTGCCCTCCTTGCTATCGCCTTCCTCACTGCCCCCGCCGTCGCAGACTGGGAGCTATACACCACAACCTGCTACGGGTTCTCCGGCTCGTACACAATCAGTGGCGCTGCGGTGAACGGCGATCCTTGCTCAGGGAACGGGGCCAATTGGGATAACAGTTACCGTGAGAGGCGCATGGACTCGCATAACCCGTGCAACCGTGCGGGCAAGAAATTCCGCTACGTCCGTGATGGGTCCGACTATAATGTGTACTGGGAGGAGAGCCCGAACAACAAGATTGGGCGGTGCTATGAGAAGATCGATCCGGACCGGAACCGAGTTTGCCATGACGTCCGGATTTCTTGCAGCTATTCCCTGATGTATGAGTGCAAGTCGCCTGCTTGCACTTCCGAAATGATGGGTTAATTAGTCGTAAGGCGGCTCGTCCTGTTTTAGCTCGCCGTTTATCAGATTGTGAGGAGGAAAAGGGCGTGATGATACGATATTCGCTGAAGTTGGCGTGGCCTGAAATACGTCTTGCTTGGGCCTCACTTCTTCACCGTCCAGTTCTGAACTTGGTTTCACTTCCCCAATCGGAGCGCAGAGATTGTCAGGCTAGATTTCTTGGCCGGGTTTTCTCTTCGGTCGTTATTTGTACTATACCGTACTGAAGCCACATATTGAACGCGGCCGACTGGAAAATGAGTCCCTTTATAAGTTGCTGCTTTATGGGTGAGTAAGGTGAGCGAGGTGGGCGAGTCCCACTGAGTCACTAACTAAACCCAGTTCAAGTTCCTGGGAGATCCTGCTAAAGGAGATTACAATGTATGCACGTATACCAAAACAGAAACCAAGTAAGCCTCTCAAATCGGAAAGAGTCAGCCTTGTCAATCCTCTCGGCATCCTGATTAACAATCGTACTCAAGTCCGACAGCCGCTAAAAGTAGTAGAGACTAACTATATCTCGATATCAAAGTGATTCAGGCTGTTCCTGCCGACGCCTTGTCCACCACAGCTGCAATCTTCCCCACCAACATGTCTGGCTGGCTCAGCATTGGAGAGTGGCCGGCGCTACAGCGATCAATCTCAGCCCTGGCCAAATTGGCGAATCCTTCTTGGAACTGTGCGGGTGCTGCCCGGTCCCCCTCGCAGATCAGGTAAGTGGACGGGAGGTACTCATAAGCCGCGTGAGTCGTGGGCGTGGTCTGTACCAAGACTGGGGGATCAAGCGTGACTCCCATAAGGCTGCCTCGGCATCTGGGAGGTCGCTGTAGAGAGTTTTTGCTCCGTTTTTGATGCGGAAGCGACCGTCTGGCTGGAGAAAAATGGAAAAGGATTTTAGCTTAGCGATGCACAAGGAAACTTAGCTTATCAATCAAAGCAAAACTAAGACATACCCCAACATCAATATTCGGAGACTCGCCAAGCGTTCCCATCACCGACGCGCCCTCAGGTAGAACAAAGGCAGCATAATAGAATAAATGCAAAACACCGCCCTTTTCCCCCTCGGCCTGACGCGAAGCATGGGTGAGAGACCTGGGAATAGCTGTACCGCCCACAATGCCCCCGTAGGAATGCATGACAACAACGACCAACTTCTCTTCCTTTCCCACCAGCTGCTCCAGGGTTTCCGTGATGGCGCGTGCGTCGTCCGCCAGCGTGCGGGTGGGAAAGTCATTCGCCTCCACATCAGAACAGCTGGGGAGCGGTGGATGAATGACTGGGTATCCGAGCTCGCGAAGACGAGTCGTCAACTGGGCGTAGACGAGTGGAGTCTGAAAGGAGCCCTGGACGAGCACGATCGAGGGTGTTTCGGAAGCCATGGCCACTGACTAGTAGATGTTTGCGCGAAGAAAAGACTGATGGGGTTGATGGGATGGTAATGGAGATGAAGGCGGAAGTCAAAGTAGGATGAGAAGGTCTTTTGACAAGGGGGAAAGACGGACTGATCCCTGCTGGCGGTTTTGGCTGCCCATTGTCCTCAACCCTTGTTCCTCTTCCATCCATTTTATCGGGATTCTCCTTTACGATGTGCCGAGAGTAGGCTTTCTTGAATAGCCTCTCTTTGATATGGTAGAGCATATGAAAAAAAAAAAAAAACACTAGGAATATCAAGGTGGTGCGTCGTCCAGCGTCTGTTTTATATGTTGCTACTTGCGAGAGTGCCCAGACAACTGAAGGGCAACTCGTCACAACTATCACCAACGAAGGTACTGAGGATCAGATACACAATCACCAGTGTCAAGCAATTGTTCTCGAGTCGCACATCGACGAGTATTTTAGCCTACGCGCAAATACTTGCCGAGACCTCCTCCGTGGGCAGTGTGAGGTCCGGATGTTGTTGGCATTAAGTAGATCCCGAACCTGAGATCGGCTATTTTAGCCACCACAGAGATCCGCCGTCGCTATCGGAGACGCTGTTGGAATCAGCACTCGTCGCCAGGTGAGCCTGCTGTATCTGTGAGATATCCACGGGAGACATTGCAGGGTATATGCGGCCGATGCGATAGAGTGATTTGCAATGGACGTCAGGAAGAACGAAGGCCCCGCTGCAGCCCAGAAGCTTTCGTTCTTTGCTGGTTACGCAGCATGGTTGGTGTCGCTCGGTCGCTAGATAAATATGGAGCATCGTGATCCTTAGTGCAACAACATATCATCAGCAAGTGCTGCAATCTTATTGGTCCACGAATGGTAGTGAGGCTACCCAGCGTGCATTAGTGGAATGTGTCCGGCGGCTATGAGGTCCTGCCTCCCAGCTGAGCCAAAATGACAAACATGATTCTATATATACATTATGTGGCAGAGGGTTCTTGGTCACTCACACGTTGGTGGTTCCTTGGGCATGGCCCAATACACCTATCGCCCTCTCGCCAAGGGCTCCAACAAGATTCGCCTCCTCCGTTTATTACCGCATGAGAATAAGGCTGCCCGTGTGGAATGCGAACTCATCGAATATACTCTGACAGATTCCGTGGGACAACATCCATATGAAGCCCTATCCTATGTATGGGGCAAGGGAGGCGAGCCACAAACTATATCCATAGGCAGTAGACCTTTTCATGTCACTGGGAACCTCCATACAGTGCTACTGCGTCTAAGGAACCATAGTGTGGCACGTCTGTTATGGATTGATGCCATCTGTATCAATCAAAAAGACGACCAGGAGAAATCCCACCAAATCCAGCTGATGCGAACAATCTACGGTGAAGCTTGGAGAGTCATAGTTTGGCTGGGAGAGGAGGCGGATCAAAGCAGTGACGCACTGGCAGCCATACGCAAAGCCGCAGAAGATGCTTCTTTAGACCCCGTGTCTAAAAGCTACTATCGTGATAGATCAGACAGTGAGAAGTATATTCCGTCCTCGCTGGCGCTGGTGCAACGCCCCTGGTTTCAACGAATTTGGGTAGGATGCCCTGCAACCGAGATTTGATGGATCTTTCCTAACTAGACTGTTATAGGTACTCCAGGAGGTGGCGCTGGCCCGGGACATTGTAGTCATGTGTGGCTCTGTGGAGATGAATGGTTACGCGTTTATCTCGGGCTTGCAGAGCTTAGAAGTTCTTCGCACAGCCCACCCGAGGCTCCAAGGCTTGGTGCAGTCAGCGTATCACCTGATTAAAGATGCAGTCTTCCGGCCTAGTTATCGATTCAACACACGCGGCACACTGTCCATAGGTGAGCTGATTGATATGTATCATTCACGCCATGCCTCCTGCTTGCATGATAAAGTATACGCGTTGCTCGGCATGTGTTCCGATGACCCCGACACAGAGGCTCTGAGGCCAGATTACAAGCTCCCGTGGAATAAGGTCTTCGAGCGCGTGATCAAATATATTATCTCGCCAGATATTTCCGTCAAGACGTGGCCTGACCGAGAAGCAGCAATTATTAGAGGGAAGGGCTATGTGCTGGGGATTATCAAGTCGGTCACAATGCCTGGCTCACGATATGACAGACAGGAGGTGAAAGTTCTATTCCGCGATACAGTAGAGACACTGTACCAATACATGAATTCCGGTGTACAGTGGCTGCTCCAAACCCCGGCGGAGCCGATTCGCGCGGGTGACATTGTCTGCCTGCTTAAGGGGGCTTCGGCTCCAACTATTGTAAGGATATCGAATAGTGGACTAAAAATTATTATGAGCAGCGTGGTTCCACGACACAAAGCTACACATGATACGAGGGGATGGGTTCCACAAGGGACTCCTTCGGAAGCGAGCGTTCTTCACGACCTCGTTCTCCAGTGGGACTGGGCTCCTACACTGGACGGTCTGCAAGTAAAGAATCGAGCAACAGTTCCGCGGGAGTCACATAACTCACAACCCTCGAATGCGAGATTTCACCATGAGCATGGCCCACCTAATCTCACTGTCTTGCATGATATCCTTACAATAGCCGTTCCGTCTAAGTATAATGTGTTGA
The DNA here is from genome assembly GCF_001792695.1 of Aspergillus bombycis. Lineage (NCBI taxonomy): Eukaryota > Fungi > Ascomycota > Eurotiomycetes > Eurotiales > Aspergillaceae > Aspergillus > Aspergillus bombycis. The sequence goes on along the minus strand of NW_019170043.1, from coordinate 34,324 downwards.
CGTCCGACTTCTGCGGCATTGGCAGAGCACCAGATGGCGCTTCAGCAATGAAAGCTCTGTTGAATCAAGCGGGCAATATTCTACCTATCACGGAAGACATAGTTAGGAGAGTGGCAGACCATCCCGAGCTAAGCGCTGATTTGCTAGAGGTCCTTTTTGAGCATAAGGGGAACACCCTCCCCATTACAGAACAAGTTGTCAGAGCTGCGGCAGGGAATCCTGATGGGCAAGATGCGGTGATACTTCTTTTCAAGCAACGGGGGGACAGCCTTCCCATCACAGAGGAGGTCGTCAAGGCGGCAGCAGGTAACACTGGATATGGAGGAGTATTGGGAGTTCTATTCAAGGAGAGAGGGAATACCCTGTTATCACCGAAAATATCGTCACAGCTGCAGCGGGTAATCAGAAAGAGGGAGCATCAATCATACAGTATCTATTTAAGCAGAAGGGGGATAGCCTGCCAATCACGGAGGCAGTTCTCATAGCAGCAGCCACGAATCCTGGCCCAGACGCACCAAGTTCGATATTGGATATTATATTGGAGAATAGGGGGGGAAGTTTACCTCTTACAGAAGGTGTTATCAAAGCAGTGGCTGCAAATTCCTCTCGGATAAGAGCTTCAATTCTCCTGCAACTCCTGACGCAAAAGAAGAATGGCCAGCAACACCGAGCTCTCGACTTGTCCGCCATGCAGCGTCTATTTCAAAATTTGACAGAGATAGCATAGTCCATGTACGTGAATAGAATCCATTTACTAATTTTAAACATAACTGATAATGCGGTATTGCTCAGATATCAAAAACACACAACTGGGCATGCACCGCAATGTCGCCCGCGCAGCCATTGATGCAAGATCGACAACAGTGATAGCAAGTATTCTAAACACCAGTTCCCCATAATGTCCTCCCTACATTCAAATGAGGATAGACCCGGGCCATTTACCTGGGTGATAGCGATATCCCCGACATTTTGCAACTTCGACCCGAGCGAGCCTGGTGCACTCCCCTGCGCCGGGTACGTCTACGTTTTGTATTGCGCCATGGGAATCACCATTGTATATGTCGCATCGATATTCCCCTCGTGCTTAAAAAAGGATTGACTAAATTGGAGATCCTGGAGTCTCTCACTGGGGCCAACCATTCACTGCACGTATTATATATATTGATATCAGTCCCGGTTTAACATTTGAAAGTATTATATACCCAGTTATCAACAATATAAGCTCTACTAGTATCCTTCGAAAGTAAATGTTTGCAATTTCTCATGTATAGAAAATCAAAGGACTGGTCTATGAGCACACAATAATAGAATCAAGGATTACATTGGCCAACCCCGTTGGTTTCCAGTGTTTTTGGCATTATAACGTATAATTTATATTGAGGAGTATGCCTATGCAGAAATTACTTTTGATGGCAACTTACCTATTACTATGCAGAATACGTCAGAGAGATAAGCGACACTTAACACTGCGACATGATGGATTCGCATCTGGGTATTAGGAAGAGGCTGGGACATGTAATCATATGTGTTAGAAGGTGCCAGAATGAATCCCTTAAGGAAGAGAAGGAAGAGGAAGAGGAGGCTAAAATATTCGCGACCATGAAGCTTGATACATAGTATCCTTGGATTTAGTTATTGGTATCATATATCATAAAGTAAGCTCCGTATTCACCAGCGCCACCATATTGCGAGTCATCCTGAATCACCCGATCAACCTCCTCAAACCCTAGACGCGTATACACCCCACGTCCTGCTTTATAAGACATTGTAACGATGGGCACGTTGATAGATTTAGCTGCTCTAATGCCGCTTGCAACAAGTGCTGTAGCAATTCCCTTGCCTTTATTTCTGGGATGAACAGCCAGATAGTCAAGCTCTAGAAGGTAATTAACCATCTTTCCTCGCAACAAAACGTTGCTAGGGTTTACTTGAAAACAAAAATAGATCGCACTTACTGATATAAGGCCTCTGCACGAGTATACGGTCCATTACTGCGTCATTGATGTCATCGATAGAACGCATATCGGTTCTACCATCCCACCACGCGGACTCTGCTAACTGCTGGAACTTTCTTTTCTCTTCATCACTAACATCCGGAACTTGAGCACCCACCACTGTGAGCTCCCACCTTTTGCAGTAAAGTGGGTAGGAGGCAGTATCCATCGGGCATATCCGACAAGATCGCCGGTAAGCAGGTCAGTAGCCTTCTGATGGCGGACCTCCTGGCGTGCACGCTGTAGGATATTGGGATAGCGTTTCGTACATTGCTCAATTAGAAATTCCAGTGTGACTTCCTTGGGCCATAAGAGAATCCATGTCGGGTCTTCCCAGAAGGCTGACATGTTATTTATATGCTAAAGCAGGGGCGTCAGCAACGCTGCAAGGCTTGATCTGCCAGTGAGTCATGGCTATGCACTTGAGAGTGAAACTAGTTGGAAACCCAATGGACAAGGTTGTCCGAGAGACATTGGTATTCCAGACTGAAGACTTGACGCTGCGTTTTCTCGTATCTATCAAATTTTAGGTAGACAAATGGCTCGGTATCTCACAGACATAATCCACTGAGATATATATACCACTCTTCCTCTACCGTTCGTTAGATCAGGAAACAGATGGATGGAAGGGAAACGTCATTGCAGGGATTCCTGTCGTCAGCAGAATGGTTGGCTTTCTCACTCAGTTCCCTGGCCATTTTATAGATAGAGAATCCATGTGAATATTTTTATCATAAGCTATGTAGTATCTATGAAATAGTGTTAGATATGCTTTGGATATTCATGAGCATTGTACTAGATAGGTCGCTAAATACGGAAATCCAAGGTATTAAAGAAGTTCCAGTACGGAGTACATCTAGGGATATTTATCTACTCGATGGTCATCTGCAACAACTTAGTACTTCACACCACACCAACCTCGAATACTTTACCTACCAATGAAACCGAACGTATCGAATGAATGGTCATTGTATAACAACCTCCATTAAAGATATCTATGCGATGTGACCCATGCTTGAGCACAAGGATATGAGTATCTATGGACACATTGCACTAAAGCTGACCTAAAATCGGATATTTACTTGCTACATTGGAAGAATATCTAGAGGATCTTGGAAGGATTGTCGTGGTGATGCATCTGGAACAGTATAATACTCAAATAATCGTCATTCAAGGCGAAGATGCAAGCCCATCGTCGAAACAGTCATGCGCTATCAGTTATGCACCCTTAGGTTTAAGGTTACAAGACAATTGCCACGGCCCCACCCACCCGACGACGCACCTCCGTTTCGGCCAACTTGAGATCGGTCTGGAGAACAGAGTAAACAACAATACCAACCAAACATTCGCCGAAGCTTACCAACCATGGCTGACGCTCAATTTGACAGTGCGCTGTAAGTACGCCTTCCATGCAAATGCATACATTTGCAACATGCATGCCACACCTCTCGATCTACGAAAACCAAACCAACCCCGTACCCCACCTCAAGCCGAGAGCTGACTGTAATTGCAACCAGAGACCTCCTGCGACGCTTGAACCCTCGGGACACCAAGCAGAACCTCCAGGCGATCACGTCTATTGTCCCTGACCTCACCGAAGACCTCCTTTCCTCCGTTGACCAGCCCCTCGAGATCCGCCGGTGCTCCAAAACCAACCGTGACTACTTGCTCTGCGACTACAACCGGGATGGCGATAGCTACCGCTCCCCTTGGAGCAACGAGTTCGATCCTCCACTGGATGATGGAACCGTCCCAAGCGAGAGGGTGAGAAAGCTCGAAGTGGCGGCTAATGAGGCTTTCGACGTCTACCGGGAGCTGTACTATGAGGGTGGTGTAGGCAGCGTCTATTTCTGGGATTTGGACGATGGTTTCGCCGGAGTCATACTTTTGAAGAAGGGTTGGTGATTGACTTTAATACTGGGGGAGAGAGTGAGATTGTGGTGGATCTTGTGCTGATGCATCTCAGGGGTAACGCCGGGTGCGAAGAGCTCGGGAGAATGGGACAGCATCCACGTGTTTGAAGCTACCGATCGGGCTCGTATGTCCCACTACAAGCTGACCAGCACTGTTATCCTCCATTTGGCCAGCGAGACCGAGTCTCTGGGCGAAATGGACCTGAGTGGTAACATGACCCGACAAGTGGAGGTGGACTTGCCGGTTGAGTCCGATGCAAGCCACGTTGCCAATGTTGGTCGACTCGTTGAGGATATGGAGCTGAAAATGAGGAACCTGCTGCGTATGTTTCACAGTTCTTGTCCTGCACCGTACATACTGTATATCTCTGAGTGATGCACTGACCTCGTTGTGCGTATAGAGGAGGTCTACTTTGGCAAAGCGAAGGATGTTGTGGGCGAACTCCGGAGTAAGCTTCCCTTATTTACCGTTTTATAACCATGCACTAATATGTCATAGGCCTGGCTTCCCTGTCGGAAGCAAGCAAGGAGCGCGCTACCCAGCGAGAGATGATTATGTCCATGCACAGGTAGTCACTGGTGACTGCCAACACTATCTAGCTACTACAGTAGTCACGGTAGTAGTATGTTGTGTATCTTCGATTTTGCGCCTTCCAACATTGCACTTCTAGCCTATTGTATGTAGATTCGAGCTAAGGTTCCTGGAGATCTAAGACTCACATTGTTTCGATAATGCTAGCATATCGAGAATTGCAGGCCCGTAACAGAAGTACAAATTGCGGGATCAACCTTATGCCGCAGAACCTACTTTGGATCCCTGCGCAAGGTCTTTAATATTAAAATCGACAGAATCTCTGATTCAGTAGCTTTGGGTATCATAAATGCCGAGGCTCATTGTGAGTCTTGGGCAAGACAGTAAAAAGAGAGGTAAAGGTGAGACTAGGAATGCTCCCTGGGATGGACCGTTGCGCATACAATGAAGGTGACAAAGATCGATCACCATATTGTAACAACCGTATCCAATGTTTGGGAGTCACCGGTAGGTTCCTTTCGAAGTGGGGTGCATGTGAAATGCATGCTTAATCGACTTCCATCCCCTCACGATTATTCTCGGACTTCACCCCAGGATTGCTAATCTTTTCGACAAATCCTCTTGCAGCCGCCCAAAGCTCTGCCTCCTTGTCCTTGCCTACAGTATCCTTTCGGCTGTTAAGCCAACTGACATCCAGCGGGTTTGCCGCTGCCGCAGTTCCCCCGCTCGCGCCAGGTAGATCGCCTGTCCTGGAGGACGAATCCGGAGCAAGTATAGAAGCTTCTTCCAAGGCGTAGACCTGACGGCGCAATCGCACGTCGATAGACGACAGGAGGGCAAAATATTGCGAGGTAGCTTCTTTGAAACGAGCTTTGTGGGAATCGAGGGAGTTATCTCCTGCCGAGTCGCTGGATCTGGCGTTCGTGAGGGCTTGTATCGCGAGGCCAGCAGAATGAATTAGTCTTGCCACGTCCTGTAGTTGTGAAGCACTAGTGAGCAATTGGGCCTTTCATGACGGTCTAGTTGTTTGTCGCTCGAAGCACTGCTTCTCCGCTCGAAGCGCCTCTTACCTTGTCCACTTCGTTCAATTGGCGTATGCGATCCGCCGATGTGAAAAGTTGGTCTGGTTTTCCGGCTTCCTTGCTGTCCGCCATTGTTGCGCTTGTGTATGAATCCAAGAGAAACGGCCGATACAAAAGGTAAGGCTCCGTCTAGCACTGGAATATGAAGGTGTGAAGGCAGCTAAGCTTGCATCACGTGCGCGGGCCTGGGGAACACTAGAATCGGATTACTTAAGCCGGGGAACTAAACTAATCCCAAAGTGATATAGTGCAATATCAGAACGTGACGCCGCAAAAGCTCCCGTTTACTTTGACCTTCACCATCCCTCTGCTCACTATCTTCCCATAATTTCCCTCAGGTTAGGCATTTTCGCCTCCTTGAACTAGATATCTAGGGCCATGTCTGCTCCAGGCGGGGCCCCGAGTCCTGTGCCCCGAAGTGGAAGCATGGGGCCTGGCGGTGGAATGTCAATGCCTCCTCAACAGTCAATGGGCGCTACTACCCCAGTTGCGCCAACACCGGGTCCCCCTCCACCTCCTCCCAGTGGTGCGATGTCTCAGCAGAATTTGAACCAGATAGTAAGTAGTCGCTGTGCGATTATATTTGGATGCTCAATTACGTGTCCCATGGTGTATGCGTTCCCGCGGCCCTGGTAAACCATAAATGTGGAGCTGCCTGCCATCTGTGCCATTGATATACTATGTCTCAACTTAAGTTCAAAGTGACATTTCTACTTTCATGCTTGGACCTAATGTATACCACGTTGGAACCTTGTATATGGGCTCCATCTTAGCTCTGTTTTTAATGTTGTGTTTGTTTCGTTGCCAGACTCGCACGTAGCTATGCTGTCAACTTCATGCTGACGTCCTCCGCCTTAGGTCATCGACTACTTGGCCAAGAAGGGCTATAGTCGTACTGAGGCCATGCTTCGCATGGAATCGGCGAATCAAGAAATAGATGGTCGCCCTTTACCTCCTCTCGGAGAAGATGCACGTCCCAAGTACAGACTTGGTTTCGGTAAGCAATGGTACGCCAAGCTTAGTACGGTGTAATTAACTTGGCGACAGACCTGCTCAAAGTCTGGGTTGAAGACAACCTGGACCTATATAAGGTATGAATACTGTTCGCATGAAGTAAAGACTACTTCTGACCCTCTGTAGCCGGAGCTTAGACGCGTTCTTTGGCCGCTCTTTGTTTATTCTTTCCTCAATATGGTCACATCTTTTTACCCTCAAGATGCGAAGCAATTCTTCGATATTAACAAGAACCTTTTTCTGCCTGAACACACTGAGGATGTTCGCGCTTTAGAGCCAATCGCTCTCCCAGAGCATGTTCAAGATAATTCGACTGCTAAACTGTATCGTGGGAACAAATATCGCATTGTTCTAAGCAACCCGGCGTTCTCGAACCTTATGCAGTTCCTTGAGAGCAAGCAAAAGGAGGGTGGTTCCGTCATGTCTGCCATTCTGAGCAGCTACTGCACTATCATCACCAAGGAACGTGCCGTCGACGATAGATTCAGCTTCGCCGCCATGCTGGGTCAAGCTGGCGCAGGCCAGACGTTCCCTACTGAAGACGAAGGTATACCTGGACATCACCCTGGCTCTGCCTATACAGGTGATAACCCGGCTATGGCCGGAACCTTGCCCAGGCTTAGGCTCGGAAAGCTCCCAATGGAGCAGGCCCTCGAAGCCGATGTGAGAGGCGAGCTTGGGGATGAAGACGTCAAAAACCCACCGGCCCCAGGCCAAAATACTCTCCTGCAGGAGTTTGACCAGATGATAAAAAAAGAGGATGACGACGAATCCCCTACTCGCGCTGACATTCCTTATCCACCATCAACTGCTCGTGACGTTGCCATGGAGGTTCAGAAGGTTAAAGAGAACCGCGATAGATTTCGGATTGAAGGAAGAACTGGCGGTGTTGGGCCGGCCGTCAGTGTTTGCATGTTTACTTTCCACAATACTTATGACGGGTGAGTCGCTTGCCTTACTTCTTCGGACTCAAAGTTGCTGATTTTACCCAGAATAAACTGCCTCGACTTTTCGGATGACAACATGCTCGTTGCAGCTGGTATGCAAGAGTCATATATTCGTGTCTGGAGTCTGGATGGAAAGAGGATCCCATCGACCTACGAGAGTGTGGACGACACGCAACCATCGAATTCTCGCCGCCTGGTTGGGCATTCGGGGCCAGTGTACGCTGTAGCATTCGCTCCATCTATAACGCGCACAGAAAATGCTATAGCACCGACGAATGCTCGCTGGCTTCTTTCGTCTTCGGCGGACAAGACAATCAGGCTTTGGTCGTTGGATCTATGGCAGTGCATGGTCGTCTATAAGGGACATGATCAACCCGTCTGGGATCTTCAGTGGGGTCCCTATGGGCACTACTTTGCTACTGGAGGTCATGACAAAACCGCCCGTCTCTGGGTTACGGACCATATCCGCCAGCAACGTATTTTCGTTGGACACGACCAGGATGTCGACTGTATTTGCTTCCACCCGAACTCTGCCTATGTCTTCACCGGAAGCTCAGATCATACGGTACGCATGTGGGCTGTGACCACAGGAAATGCTGTCCGTATGTTCACCGGCCACACCGGTAACATCACGGCATTGGCATGCAGCCGAGACGGCAAGCTCCTTGCATCCGCAGATGACCATGGATCCATCCTTCTGTGGGATCTTGCACCTGGAAGGCTCTTGAAGCGCATGCGTGGCCATGGAAAGGGCGGTATCTGGTCCTTGAGCTGGAGCGTTGAGTCTACCGTTTTGGTATCCGGTGGCGCTGACGGGACCGTCCGCGTATGGGATGTTACAGGCCCTGCTCAAGACTCAGCACAAGGACGTGTAGTCGGAGAGGGCGGTGCAGGAACCAAGGTCGATGGAGGCAATACTGCCGCCTCCAGCACACAGGCTTCAAGCTCAGTTGCTCCAAAGAAGAAAGGAAAAGACGTAGTCGTCAGTCCGGACCAAATCAGCGCCTTTCCGACTAAGAAGAGTCCTGTCTATAAGGTGAAATTCACCAACATGAATCTGATCATTGCTGGAGGCGCTTATCTTCCTTGAGGGGAGGGTGAATTTTATGCAAAATGGCGCCAGATACCCGGTTGTTTTCTTTCATCTTAACACTTTTTGTTTGTCTTCTCGTATTGTCCAATCTTCTCTGCGGTTTACAGCATTATTTTGGGGACATATTAATGGTCACATGCATTTGGTGGCTGGATTTTTCTTAGACGGCGCCCTGGCTTGTTTCTAATGGGATGGTGTTGGTGGCCGTTGCAACTTATCTAAAATTAGCTATGTATTAGCTTCTTACTTGGATTCTACTCGCGGTTTGCAGGCCGAACATCTGGAGATGTTGCGCATGATCATACCATTAAGAAGTTAATCGGTTTGATACAACGGACAAACTTCGCGACCATAAACGAGTAAGACGGAAGGGATGCCATGTCCCATCGGATTCCAGTACAGCTCCAAGATCATTCACGTGGGTATGGATGATCTACGGGTAGTTATATTCATTATACTTTCGCCTTTGTACACTTGTGCACTGTATAGACATGATAATTACCATCTATGGTTTATGGAAAGAATTCTGCCCCGTCCCAAAAGGTGGAACAGCTCCGGCTCCCTGTTTCATAGCCGCGGAGGCTTGCATATCTGCCACTTTAGGCGGCAGTACCAAAGCACTCCTGTCATTTCTCTTGTAAAAGTCTACTAGCACCTGAGCCGTCTTGACCGGCTGATCTTCCTGTACGAAGTGCCCTGCTTCGGGAAATACCTGCAGCTGGTATTTACCCTGCATTTGTCCAATCATCAACTCTTTATCCAGACGATCTGTTCCGGCGAGAAGAAGTAATTTTCCGCCACGAGCTTCAAGGAATTTCTTGCTCAGACCGATGAACCAGTTCTCCCAAAAGGGCTTTGTTTCGGCGAGGTTAGTACGCCAAACCCATGGTTTTGAGGGGTCAGTGGGTGTTGTTTCCTCGTAGAGGAGGGAAGGTACAGAGACTCGAGCTGAGGTTCTGTTGCGGATTGTGCGGGAGCGGGTGCTGAGATTGTTAGCACATGGTGCATGTATACCTTCAGTAGACAAAGCAGGTTTGAGCGGTCTGTGATTTAGATAGGATAGAAACATACTGCCATTCAATCCCTGAGGCAAGGGAGGGAAACCGAGTGGGCCGTGTAGAAAGATATTTTTCCATGCTTTGTAGAGCGTCCATTGCCGAACCTGTATCTGCAGTTAGCAAGCTTCTGTCCATTCTATGCCAACCAGCGATCCAGTAGCGGGTTTCTTCTGCAAGAATGGCATACCTTCGACAACATCCAAAACCGCATAAGCTAACACCTTCGCACCCAATTCGCCCTTCTTCGCCACATCTGTGATAACTGCACCGCCCAGGCTATGTCCCACAAGGACAACATCAGGTAGACTCGCCCAGCCCATCTTCGACTGCGTCTCACGGACGACGAAAACCAGATCCCGATTGAGCGTCTCCAAACTTAAGTCCAACTCGACCTTTCCATCTCCCGTCCCCGTGGATGTAGACGTCTGGCCGTGGTCTCGCGCGTCGATAGAGAGGATTCCTGCTTTGGGGAGGATCTTCCGAATTTCCTCTGCACAGGCTGCAAACGAGAGCCCCGACGAACCGGCACCATGGTGCATGACGAAGAGCGGGCCCGAGTGTGTGGGAGGAGTGAGGTATACATGGTGTGTTATGCGCGCGGAGTCTGTCTCTTGAACGAGAAAGAGCTCTTGAGTGAAGAAGTCGGCCCAATTCAAAGTGTCGGTGGAATTGGATCTGAGGTGCGTGTGTTAGTATATGCCAAAGGAGCGAAGATCACCCCGGATGCAAAAATAGTAAAGAGTCACAGATGGCACAATCAAGAGCAACAGTCGCAGCGATCCAGTATCACAAGGGTACGTTTCACTCACCCTCGCGATCTAGCAAACAGCTGCCGACTAGGGGAGGGAACCACGGTCCCCGTTGATGAGGCGGACTCGGAATCGTCTTCATCGCGGGGTGGGTGCATGGAGAATGGTGGGGCCTCAGGAGGAAGCTTGGCCAGTTTTGCTTTGGCGAAGGATTTCTGCAGTTCGCTCATGGAGGTGGGTTATGGTATGTTTGGTGCTGGTAACTTGGGCGCTATTTTCCTTTGGTGGGAGGGTGGACGGGAGCTCATGTGGGGTGGTGGGATGAATGGATCTTCTCAAGATGATCGGCAAGGTTGGACCGTATGATTTGGAGATCTATTGTAGTATGTAGTTGTTGGGGGGGATTGGGCACTCGGGGATCTATTTCCAGGAGTCCTGAAGCCGAGGCTATTCGAAGACTGGATAGTGATTGATATCTGTGCCTGGAAGTCGTGTCACAGGAACCATAAATCAAAAACGTTTGAATTTGAAGGCCCTTGACCTGCCTCAGGCTGGCACCTTATCTCCAATGACGTCATGGGACCACGCCCAGGTTCGGACAACTGGAAGAATATAACGATGTGATGGTTAAAAGGCGGCGGCCGTTTTAAGCGTCCATTTAACCAGTACGCGTCTCCCCTCTCCTTCCTTTTAACAATTATATTCTCTTTAGTGCCAGGATACTAGCCGACCTCCCGGTCCCTTCTGTACTCTGTTTATCACTCCAAGCACTGCTATCCTCAGCCTCTCTGCCCTTGCTCGAAATATTTACCTTACTGCCAGTCACCTGTTGACTGGCTTAATAATAGTAGCTAGATCCCGACCGGATAGATATAATAACAAGCAGAGTCAGAACAACAATAATACCAGCTCCAATATAAGTGAGATCTTTTCAGATATCAAATCTGACAGTGATTCTACAACTGATCAAGATCTCGATAATAGAGATTCAGACAGCGATAACAATAGCCCCGATAATAATACTAATAATAAGGACCAGCTACCTCCAGAATACTACTGTTACGCCCGGGGCTTCGTCGTCGTCGAGTCCCAAGCCAGTAGGCTAACCGCGTGTAGGAAACCTTACCTGCAGTCGACGCAAGACTGCCGTCGATACGGGAATGCAGTACGTATACTCAGTAGTTAAAAGAGTACGAACGAGCTGAGACTGGTTTACTAGCAGAGGTAACTCTGTAGTAGCAATTGAGATTGGTCATGAAGAACTAAACTAAGTACATGAATGAGTGTCCTTATATCCTAAGCCTTTCTGCCTGGTACTAGTATCGTCCTTGGTATACCGTTGGTAGCGACCTGGTATACGATGTTCGTATATTTTCTATACATCAAGTCACGTGAGTCCTTTGTGTGGCTAGTTCCGGCTTCCGTGGCTTCCTTCCCTGAATAACATAAAGAGTAATGCTACACTGGTTTCCGCAGAATCACGAGCTTCGCTCTCGAGCCCAGCTTCACTCCCTTAGTCAGACCGGTCTAGCCGCACAAGCGGTGATCTTCGCTTTCGTCGCTATCTCGTGGACCATGAGGATGAATTTATACGACAGTGACCTTCCAGATCTACCTTTCTGGGCTACCATCCCTGAATGGTTCATCTATGTTTGGTGGGCGGCAGTGGATAATATAATATTTGCGTTTGTTCAGACTAGCCTGTATCTCAAGATACGTCGTCATGAGCAGTTCTCTACGGATCAAGAGACGCAACCTTTGCTCACAGCAAGTGCATCAGAAAGTGAAGAATAAGAATCTCTATATACTTATAATACTATACTATTATATTGGGGGGAAAAAAGAACTAAGTTGTTGCTGGTATTGTAGAATTATTCCTTCCCTATAATGCGAAATTCAATCGTATTTGACGCCGGTATCACGAGTTTAGGTCGACCCCCATTGTCCGCCGGATCAGTCACCTTCCCCCAAGGATACGGTGGTATTTTGACAGTTGTATCGGCATGTTTATCTACTCCCCCATAGTCCCACCAGTCAACTACACCACCCTTGAAGCGATAACGCCATGTTTCTCCTACTTCCCAACCATAAATATCTTCCAGAATTATCCATGAGGAACTCCAGTATTCTCCCGGCTTCAGAGTAATAAAACCCTCATCCTCTACCACATTAACCGTAATATCAGAATTATCTAGAAAAAGTCCGGAACATCCACAGGGACCCTCCTGAAGCTCCCATAAACCGTTCTCTAGACGATAGGAGCGAAACAGTTCCCAGATTATATAGTTACGGAATATTATCGGCCGGTCTGTGGGGCTACCATGGTAGCGAATATACAATGATGCATAGTGTTTTCTTTCGGGGATAATAGTATTCGGACCGGAGAGCTCTACACTCAGGATAGGGGCGCCCTGTCTATTTGAGAAAAGTATAAGCCTTATGAAATATTGCGAACGGAAATTATTCCCAAGTATTGAATAAAATAACTTACACACGGTCTGATGGTAGTAACGGTGGAGTAGATTGTCGGCGAATAGAGACCGGAGACTCTATCTGCTCATATGTAAATGTAACACTTGGACCTCCCGGTATAATTAAATCCGGCTGTACCGGATTAGCTGCCAGATAGGATCCCACATAGTTACTGGAGACCCCCCAGTCCCACAAAGAAATCTTTGTACCGGGCCAGACCAGCTCGTATATTTCGCCGGGCTCTAGCTGTTCCCTGTACCTGCGTGGAAGACTATGACAGTAGGTGATAGAATCGCGTGGCTTTAGCTCCTGAAGATCAAATGAGTACTTTATATGTACCATATCTAGCGGATCTAGAGTCGTATCTGGTACAAGTACCCTTTCCAGTTTGCCATCTGAGGTGTGTCGTAGAAGTATAAATCCATCTTGACTATACCCCTCATTGAGGGGAGACCACACGAAGACAAAAGGCCTTGGGTCATTATCCTGTGTTGATCGACGAAGAGTATACTGTAAAAGCGGACAGAGTTCAATCTCGAGTTGGAGATATGGTGCTTTAGGACTTGGGTTTATTAGCAAGTGTCTGGTCTCGACAGACAGTCCAAGTCGAATAGCAAGGTGGGGACCGGTAATAGAGAGAGAAAGAGAGGGGGAGTTCAGTACTTACTGTCTATCCATAGATGAAAATTTGATGTAAGAGGCAATTTGCTGGTCCATTTTTTGATCTTTCGCTGATTGTAAATAAACGAGAAAGAATAAGTCCGGCTTTAAGTAGTACTGGTTAGTTCTGACACGATGTCACCTTGTAGAACGCCGACGACACTCGTATGTAGTATTTGTTGGGATTTCACAGGTACTGTTAGAGTAGGATGTATCGGGACCGGTATCTTGTTAGGAGAAGCGCACTTGTTGATTATTATAGATATAATAATAGTTACTTATCTGAGTGCTGTTATTCTGATCACTGAGTCTCTTACTATAATCTTGAAAATAATTAGTTAAGCTACAAAGAATAGATAGAAGATCAGGATATGGATAAATTATCTCCGAATCGATAAAACTATCAGTAATTTATGGGGTTGATAGCTGAAGATCTGTATTTTTTCCAAAATCTGTAGTCGGCAAAGATCAACAGGTTAGTAGAAATATTATTATTAGAATCTAAAAATCTCAGGAACTTCTTCAGACTGTTGCCAGAGCTAAGTATACTTGGAGATAATAATCTATTCTCTATAGTATCTCACCGAAATGGAGGCGGCTTAGTTGGGATATCAGTATTCTCTTGAAGATTATGTAGTAAGAAACTATATCCGGTTCCAAACTCAGAGATACTAAATAGTTTGGAACTTTTATACTGTATCTCAAAATCTCTGGATATATATATAATTCTGTGTAAGAGATAGAGCCAGGGCACCCTATTCCACAAGGCCGAAAGGTCAGAATAACTCGGGATCAACGATCCCGAAGCCCTGGGACTGACTTATATAGCCCGCCGTTACAATACTAGAGTTGCTAGTTAGAAAATAGAAATATAAAATATTCTGTAACTATAATAATTAGCAGCGGTACAGTATCAGAGATAAAATAGATAGCTTATTAATTAATAAAATAAAAGTAACTAGATTTTAATATCTTAATTGTCCAGATAATCTGTCGGTGATACCGTTGCTGAAATAGATAAAGAGAGGGGTTTAAATAGTATTATGTTGGAAAAGGGTAATTGTCGGGTAATGTAGTATCTTCGGAAGCTAACCATGTCATCGTATACCAGTATACCTTAATTTCTAGTAACCAGTCGGTGAATTATTCGGCTCCAAGTGCCGAGACTCTTCTAGATAGTAGAATCGAAACATGGCATGAGGAGTTGCCCAGTGGTCATATGACCTGGAAGTAAGTCTTTTTAACCATTGTTGTAGTCCTCCTCAGTCTCTCCTTCCCCTTCATCTTAGATCCAATATCATTCAAAATGAAATCCACATCCCCACCCAGATATCTGTGCTACCGATTGGAAGAGAAGCCACCTATGGTATTTCCAGAAGATCATATCCTCTAGTTGGTTGGGGTCTCTACGCTGGCCAATCCATGGTTATGCGGGCATGAGCAATCGATGACTTCACCAACCATTCCAATGCTTCAGCTCCCTGCATTACCACTGACAGGGATGCCGGGTGCATCATTGCTGTATACCCACTGATCCTTAGTTTTTCTTCAAATTTAAGCTTACCCTTGTCCTGCTAATCCTGGAGGTGCATGTCCTACCCATGACGTCACCTCAACTCAGGAATTTTGGCATCTCGATTACTCTGGAGCCTGGACTCGAATTATTGCTTTCTCTTCCTTTTCTCCCTCACGCAAAGGATCCACACTGTGAGCCGCTACAAGGTCTCCCATTTTATACCAATATAGCACGCAATGGTCGCACTCTGGAACAAGAAAAAGGACGACCCCGAAAGACAGGAATCACAGACTAGGGATGAGGAGGGGTCTTCCAGAAACTATCATGAACCACACTATCAAGAGCCAGATGAGCGCACGAGACTCCTCCCTCGCGATAATAACGCTTATCTGAGACCTGATGATCCTGCAGTAAGTCGAACAAACCGCTACCTCAAAAGTTGGCCAGAAGCATTATCCCGCTGACATTCGAAATGCAAGGTCTCTCCGTATAACCTCTGGAGCGTTCGAGCTCTACGAGCCCTCTCTTCATTCTTCCTTGTGATTAGCTTTATATGGTGGGCCTTCCTACTCGTCTCCATCTTCGTCAGCCCGCCGATGATGCACACTCGGGGTTCCGGATTCTTTAGCTTCGCCTACACTTCTTTAACAGTCGGCTACCTGATTATCGCGCTCCTTTTCTTCTCCGTACCGTCAAAGCCTATGACAATATGCGGCGCGATTCTATTTGTCTTCCTCTTGGTTGATATGTGCATCATACTGGGCGTAGCTCACATCCGTGTCGAAGAAGGTTGGGTGGGCATCGCCTCGGTCGTTTGGGCAACGTTCATCTCCATCTATGCCATTGGGCAGAACCGCTACGTCGCATGGGGCAAAAAAGAAGAGGAAGAGCGTCTGACAGGTCGCGAAGAGACACGCCGTCCCCTCCGAGAATGGCTGGCCGTGCTGATTGCCACCATCATTATGGTAGTCCTCGCCATCGTTTCCGTCCTCTTCACCGCAACGTTGATCATCCGCATTCAAGACTCCTCCCTTGCTGCACCAGGCAAGAAATACTACGTCAATGGCAACCACTACCAGGTCCATCTAAACTGCGTCGGCAACCCAGGTCGCAAAACTGAAGATGGAGGCCGCATTCCCACAGTTTTATTGGAAGGTAATCACGGACCAGTCGAACACACCTTGCAGCCATTTATCGATGATGCGTACCGCAACGGCTCCATCGAACGCTACTGCTACTGGGACCGGCCGGGATACGCCTGGTCGGACAACGCGCCGTCCCCTTACTCCGCCGGCATGGCAGCTGACTCACTTTCCGAGGCGCTCGCTCTTGCCGGCGAAGAAGGCCCCTGGGTCCTAGTCTCAGCCGGAGTAGGCGGCATCCACAGTCGCATTTTTGCCAGTCGACATCTCCTCGAGATAGACGGGATCATGCTCATCGACACCCTGCACGAGGATTACCTAGACAGTCTGGGCTCACCGGGACGAGGTTTCATCCTCTGGATTCGGGGTGTACTCTCTCCTCTTGGACTCGACCGACTCGCCGGAGCCATCTTCAAGGGCCGGACACGGGAGGACCGCGTCATCGGTCGTAGCGCCTATCAAACTGCTAAGGTCATCCGGGCCAAGTTGCAGGAGAATTTGGTAGCCAAGTCCATGACTGCTTCGGAAATACAGACCGCGCGGCACGTACAGATGCCCGACACGCCGTTGACGGTCATCAGCTCTGGTGTGGAAGTTCGGAAGAGTGAAAAATGGAGGAAGGCCCAGGAGGAATTGACGAAAGTGACGAAGAATCTCGAGAACTGGGATATTGTTCGCGGGGCACCACATGAGGTGTGGAGATCGGCTGAGGGCCGGTCGATCGTGGAGAAAAGATTGAAGCAGATGGTCAAGGGTAAGGGGAAGAAGTGATATCGTCCCCTTTCGCTAGGATTGTCGTGTCTTTTCTTTTCCGCTTCTTCAAGCCTCTTCTGCCATTTTATTTTCTTCTCGATTTATTTTGGGTTAGTTCTTTTATATGTTACCCCTTTCTGGCTGGCGTTATTTCAGACCCTCATGTGTGGTAGGTTAATATTTACGGTCTACTGTGGTGTGATTCACGTAATATAGTCTACTTCACAACGCACTCCTTAGTATCTCAACTGCAGACGTGCCTAACTTCTGAGATCAGTGTAGGCAGTCCACACAAATTTGTGAATCCAACTATTATAGTATCACGAGTAATTGAAGCACCAGTAGTTGTTCCTGAGAAAGTCTCACAGCTCGGGAACTCGACTTTTCCAGCAACGTAGCTTCATTCCACCCGTACCATCTAATATCTTTGAGCTATATCACAAGACATCCATCCTCACAATCGGGGACCTAACCAGCCGAAATATATGCATAGGGTTGGTGGGGGTCGGGAGAACAGATCAAGAAATACTGCAAGGCACGAACACGTTGTTGCACAGCCGGCGTACGCTAGGCCAGGACGTCCGATGACATGACAGCTTTGACCGAGGGGAGCAGGGTGGACGATGCTTCGACGGGGAATGTGGCTACGCGGCTCGGATCGACCAGTCACTCTAGACTAGCTCCCTTGAACCTCTTAGCAAGCTGTTCACTTTCTGATTTTGGAGATTCAGGCCTTGAGGGGAATAAACGTTTTCCAGCTTGGGGCACTGCGCGTGGAGAATCGGCCGAGCTCAGCCAGGGGCGCTTAGGGGGGCGCTCACCACTTTCCTGAAGAATTGTGACCAACGTCGCCCACCCGGGGGTGTTTATCAACTGGACTCCGTCTGCGGGATCATGTGTTGTCGCAACGCGGCCGAGGAGTGCTTCCTCATCCTGTTGTTGTGTCAATGCTTATCGCGATCATCAAACCAGTCTATGATGGGTTTGCCTACCTTGCTGAATGTGGATAGAGAGTGGAGGAAACACAGAAGATGGAAGTCGGATACGGCGCGAATCGCCTTGTCAGGGTCGCCGTGGGAAACGAGCTTTTTGGCGACGTGACGAAGCTCCTGCTTTCGCCGATGACTTCACGGTTCTCAATTGGAAAATTACCTTCAACAAAAAGCGGAGAGGATTCCGTGGGGAATCCATGGGTTAAAGTGACCAAGAGATACTCAACAGGGAATGCTGGTTTTGCGTTTTGCTGGGCGCTAATACCATACTCGTTAATCTTTCGGTAGAAAACTTCGGGTATATACCGCGACCTGTTCCCAGAGTCATCCTCTTCGGACTGTACGAGCATGACCGAGGGCTCCGCAGACGGTTCGACAATATCTGCCCTGACCATCTCAACTGCTGCAACTGACGCCTGGTAGGCGCTTACCGAGATGGCACCCTCCTCGTCTCCACTGAGAACACAAGTGACAAAATTGGAACCAAATCGACCAGACCGGCTCCACTTGGTTGCTTTCGGATATTGGGCTTGTAACCGCGCTGCGAATGTAATCTCTAGGGACGAAAGGAAGTGTGAATCAATGTGTCGCTTGCAGACAACCGAGCCGTCCCCTTGTCCAGCATCTAGCAAGTCAGTAAATATAACGCCGACTTTCTCAAGGCCACACAAGCGTGCGACATCGTCCACCTCCTTCTCATTGTGCCATTCATGAAGAGTGACGCCATCAATTTCATCCACCTGAGGTGGCTCATAGATCGCTTGAACCACAGCTTTGACTCCCAGAGGAACCTCAGTGTACTCTTCGTAGGTGCCGTAGAGGAACCCCAACCGTTGAGCACCGGACTTACGCCAGAAATCGAGCAATGAGTTAATGAGATCAGGAGAAGCGAACTCCACATGGTCCACAGTACGGAACTCTTGAGGCTGCAAGCTAATCGCACTTGGTTGGCACTTGGTACAGATTCCCTCCGGCCACGAAGGATGTCCCGACGGGCAATCCCGTCTTACTCGGTAGTATGGTTCACTGAGTGGGGGCATGAAGGAGCTCTTGAGCTCGGCTTTGTTGGTCGCAGCATTGAGTTTCCGCAAATAGGAGTGAAACGATAAGTGCTTGATCTTCTTCTCCGCAAGGTACTTGGGGTCGTAAGGTTCTAGCGGCATACAATAGTCGCACATGCCCTTGGGACCATGCTTGCACATTTTCATGTCACGGTTGCGCTTTATTTTCCCATCTTTCTTATCCAACGCATCGTCGAGGGGCGACTGCTGGACCACATCCCAGGGGTTTTTGATTATAGCGGTCGGTGAGGTAGGTTGGGGGCGAATCGAAACGGTTTCGGGTTGCGGGACAGGGGCTCCATTCAGACGCCGAGAAGACCCATTCGTAGTATTGCCATTTACGGAGCCGTCTTGCAAGTTTTGCTTTTCTTGATAGCCAAGGTACAGCTTGTCTCCGTGTCTACTTCTAGCATTAGCAAGCTCGAGAGCTAATAAAGACACCGCCCAATACTGGCTAACTGACTTTAGACCGACAGTTCCAAGTGCAACACCATCGAGAGTGCCCAAAAGTCTCTCATCTCCACCGGTACCTATGGGCTTGTTGGAAAGGTTTATCGAAGAGGGTTCAGTATCCGGAGGGAGGTGCTCCAAAATCTACAGATGGGATCGTTAGCTCCAGCTAGGACCCGGCGAGATGCAGAGACAAGGTTGGCACAGATATCCAAGCCATACCTTCTGCTTGAGCGAGGGAAATAGTTCCTGTGGGCTGACTGTCAACCGGAACTGGCCATTGCGGCTTTCGAATCTCAGAACGATCGGCCGAGACGCCATGGGGAAGGATTCAGTGTTGATAAGAGTTAAGGTGCAAGGTAGTTGAGTGGCAGTGAGTAATGCTGTCTATGGGTATACGGATATATTGATCGAGTTCATGGAATCATGACGATGGGAAAGCATAAGGCATAGTGAGGCAGTGGCGGGTTTGGAGATGAGATGAAGGTGAGAGAGCTTAAGTTGGAGGAGAAGGCGGAAGAGCTCTATCGTCATCGCCGCGGGTTACCGCCCTGTTACCAAGACCCCGCAGAAAACACTTACAGAACTCATGTATGATGCGTAATCTGAGTACTACCCATGCTCAACTCGGTAGCCAATTATTATTCGGTAGGCCCTGCTTCATTCTCATGGTGTTAGAGAGATTTAAATAATAATTCCTTTAGGAGGTTTCTCAAAATCAGATTATGAACAGAATAGAAATCTACTTCGAGGTTCTTACCACCTCATATTTTACTACTGAACCAAAACGAGGATGGAATATATAATACACCATTCGTTATTGAAATGTTGATAAAGTATTTGTTATTATATTTGCAGGTATGGTATATATCATTTCCAGATCTCAAGTCAGAATGAGGTATCGACCCATCACAAAACGCCATTGGAACAAACAAAACGAACGAAGCACAAAGATCAAGTGGGTATACAAATGGAGCCGATTAGGAAATGACACACTTAGGGAGACCACAAGGTCCCTCGCCCTTCTCCTTCTTTGCCCCTTGTGTACCCTGTTCGTTCTGCTGGCCATTCTGCGCAGCGTTGGAAGCTTCTGTCTTTGCAGGTTGTTGGTTTTGTTGTTGTTGTGGTTGTTGTGATGCAGCGGCAGGCTGAGACTCAGGCTTGGTCTCCTCGCTGCCATGCAGTCAAGCGAAGTTGACACGAGCAACGTGCTCGTAGAAGGCCTTACCCTGGCCCTCGGCGATCTCGAGTTCGAGAGCAGAGGGCTGGCGGGAACCATCGGCACCCTATAAAGTGATAATGTTAGTAAATAATCTGGCAACGAGACATAGACGCAAAACTTACAGCGAATGTACCAGCACCCCAGGCGCTACCACCGTGGACCTCCTGGAGGTTGGACAATTGGGCGAACATGGTCTTGTAGCCGAGAGGAACGTAGATGAAGCCGTGGTGAGCAAGAGTGCTCATGGCAGCAATGGCGGTGGATTCCTGGCCACCACCCAGGGTACCAGTGGAGACGAACAGACCAGCATACTTGCCCCAGTAGCCACCGGTGGCCCAGATGCCGCCAGTGCGGTCCCAGAAAGCCTTCCATTGGGCAGGGAAGTTACCATAGCGAGTAGGGATACCGAAGAGCACAGCATCGTAGTCCTTGAGGAGCTCCGGGTCGGCGATGGGATGATCCTTCTTGGCAGGAGCGTGCATCTTAGCCAGGACCTCCGCAGGCAGGGTCTCAGCAATCCTATGACCGATCATTAGTAATTGGGCTTTACGAGCTGGTATTTCTTTGTGGACATACTGATAGATGGTGGCCTGGCCGCCAGCAGATTCAATACCCTTCTTCTCGGCTTCGGCCAGGTGAGCGATGTGGCCGTACATGGAGTACTACCGTTTGTTAGCCATTGAGTCTCGTGTAAGATAACAAGAAAGGTTAAAAACACATACGTAAACGATAGCGATCTTGGGAGCCATAGCGACGGTATATGGTCTGAATTTTATTTGAGAAGGGTGAGATGGATGAAGAATTGAAGTCTCGACCAGACAAGGCGAGAACTCTTATATCTGCGAGATTGCACCGTTGCCCACGAGGGGTTGGGGCTACCCCTCCATTCGAGGAGCTCAACACCAGAATTCAACTGGAAGCTTGCCAAAACATCCGTAATCGATGACAGAATCCATTAGCTTCGAGAGAACCGTCGGATGATTGGTTCTGGAAGGGAGACTGTGGGGGCTGCTGAGGGCCCAGCCGAATGTTCATCGCTCCACCGGCCCCTCCTGGGCCAATCATCAGCATGGCTGGTCACTTAGCTGAGTCTTACTGATGATTAGCAAATGGTCCCCCTTTCCCGCTCCCAGAACGTTCGATCCGAACAGGACTCGGGACCTTGCTGAATGATCTCTTGTTCAGGTGGAAGAATGCTTTGCCCAATCTGGGCGAGGAAAGATACCCTCTTCTGCGCTTCAATTCCGCTCTGGTGAGTAATACACTACGATATGCTAACTAATGTGACTCGGATATCTCGCAATGCGCTGGTCTTGCGGTCGTGATGTCATCCACTCCGGAAGGTACTACGACGCCATGTCACCTTAATCGCGAGCCAAAATGGGTGGCTGTAAACTGTGTGTTACACAGCATCAGACACAATGACCATGGCATTGTTCCTTTGTGTGATCCTCTATAGTGACACGCTCTTCCATACCCTATCGCAACCGCCATTATCGTTCACTAGATCATACATCCGAATAGATTGTCAATGCCTGATTTTGGGTATCTCAACGTTCTAGTAATAAGCTTAAATCCACCACGAACAAATAACCTGCTCCTCTGTCCCATCCAAAAATCCCCCAAAACATGTCCCCGCTTATAGCCCACGCCCCCGGCCTCTAAAACGACCACGCATGAATCCACCCCCGCGTCCCCGCTCACTCCTCCATTCACGTTCTCGTTCCTTTTCTCTTTCCTGCTCCTCCCGGATCAAGATCCTCTCTCGCTCCAATTCCTCCTCGGTCTTCTCCACCCTAATGGACGGCTTGGGGAGGTTCTCAATCCACCGGGCATGAGCGTCCGCGCAACCCTTGCCCTCTGGACAGAAACCTGCCAGGTAGTACTGGCACAGACGTCGGCGCACATGGCGCTTGGCACACAGCGGCCCCAGCGGGCAAAACCCCCGATCGTAGTGTTCGCACGGCGGTAACCGAGCCTGCTCCCGCACGTGCTGATAGAGACAGTCGTCCCCATTCGGACAGTAGCCTGACCGCGAAAAGGACTGGCACTCTGGCATCCGACGAAGGTTGTATTCATGGAGATATTCACATTTGAGGCCTTTTTTGCACAGCCCCTTGAGGAAGTGCTTGCAGACGAGTGACCCGTGCGTCGTAGACGGTGCCAGTCCGGAAGCAGTAGTCGTGGACGTCGTCACTCGTGATGGGGTTGGATGTCGATCGGGGCAGGCTGGCCCTAAGGGACAGTGGCCTTCACTGTACGCCTTGCAGACGGGCACATCACAGGCCAGTCCGAAGCCGAAGCTATTGCGTAAGAAGGGGATGAAGGAGAAATCGTTATAGCTTGGGTCGCGCTCGCTGCCGGAAGCTAAGATCTGTGATGCGGCGTAACTAACTTCTGCTGACATGGCTGTGTTTTGTCGTTATATAATAGAGGGAAGCAAAGGATATGTGCCTATTTTCGTGACAAAGGCAGTGAGGGATGACGAAAGGCTCGCCGGCCGGAAGATTGAGCGGCAGCGGAGTTCAGATACAATTCGGCGCTGGAGCCAGTCCAAGGCAGTAAGTAAGGGGTTTCTTGAGCTGTACAATCCGGTGAGTGATTTTGAAGATAAAGTCAGGAGAATGGCTAGTAACAATGTCAATGCAGTGGTGGTCAAACCCAGGATGCCGAAGAAATTGTGGTCAAATGTGAAAGTAACAGCTCGATAGCGGAAAACGGCCTAGCCTTAAATTAGAAGGCGGTGGCAACCGCTCCGATCCTCTTCAATCAACCAATCATGAAACTATTACACGTGACTGTCAGCTACCACGGATGCTTTGATGCTGCGCAAGGGTGGACAGTTAAGGAAAAGCCGGATTTCTCTAGAATTTATAGCTAGAGAAGAGTCTCTAGTGAAGCTCTTTCCAATACAATTGTCACTTATCCCAGACATTCTTATAAATGCCCGTTATGTGCTGTATAATTATTGTTTATCAACCCCAAATGATAAATCCAACCAGCAACGCCTATTCATGATCAAAGCACAAGTATAACGTTGCAATCCCTCCGCACGACGGCGGATGTCACTGTTGATTGAGGACTGAGTCGGTGACACCAGATAGCTGCCTCAAAAAAGGAATCTTCATCAGAGCTGAGGAAATTCTTCTCAAGTTTCAACCCCCTTACGGCATCCTTCAGAACGCTTAAAAATGGCTTCTGGTCTTTCAACCGCTTATCCGAGTAAGGGGTGGAGCCCAATGTTGCCTGCAATGACGCCAGGTTACACAGTATTTCATCGATCTTCAACGTTGCTTCGCCTAAGAAAAGCATTGTGCGTGCATTTCAAGCTTGTAGGCGAGCCCCGTTTGCCTCACCTGTCGAATCTCTCCAAGTTTTCTTGGTCGATGCAGATTCCATCAGCCCAAAAATAGGAAGGCATAGCCGCGTCGCGAAGATGTCGTGGGGCCGACTCCAAGTTCTTAGTAGCCAGATCGTCTTTATACTCACAGTTATCGGACGCTTATCATCTTGATTACCCCAGACATAGGATAGCGCAGCGTAGTAATCTAGAATATCATGGTTATTGTAGGAAAGATTTCATGCCATATCAACGTGAACAGGGTCTTCGGATGAACTTGTAGAATGGAGAATAGCCAGTCGGAAGGAATTCGGCTCGGTCAATTCAGCGTGCTAATAGGCGTCCTGCATTGTAACTTACCGGGTCAATAGGCATTTGACAGAATATGAGGTTTTCACATATAGGAAATGTTAGTTCTGCTTCCCACTATTCTCGGCTCTTCACGTTTCCCTCAACCTAAGATAATATCATCATATCTTAACCTTGCTAAGTCTAGCTCATCATGCGAGCATCCTTCCTGATTGCTAGTTCTTACCCTCCATTTCCCCCAGTTCAATTTCATTCGTGGACACTCTTCTCGCCAGGACGCTACTAGTATCATTCGAGCCCCTCACAGCACCCCCTCATTCCGTGTTGCGCCCAGTATACTGTTTTGTCGTGAAAGGTGTCGATAAACTCATCCCATTCGGTGATCTGCCTTGTACACAATTAGAAGACTTTGTGTGTCTTCTCATAGATATCGTTTGTCATCACATAGAACAATGATGTGATTCTCGAAAGCAGCTCAGGGATAGATATATCCAATTTAGCGTCTGGTGTGCTCTGGTCACCTCAATACTCTGACTGACTATTTAACTCGAGCCAACTTACATGCACTGAGGGACGTTGCTGATGATCCACATTATACTAACTTCTAGGAAGATGAAAACATATCCCGCTTATCGGCTATGGCACAGACCATGACAGAGGTAAGTTTAGAGTAAAGCCATCTATATTTCCATGAACCTTCTGATATTCCTCTAGCGAGCTGATCCGTGGTGCAACAATGAGAAACTGAGGCGTTGTTACATGTGGAGGAAGAACTAGGCCGTGGCCATTTCCATGCATTGCTAGCTTCATGCCTGTGGCTCGAGTAGAAAGTAAATTCTGGCCCAACCGAAAAAGTAAAAGCTGAAGTACCTTCAGGTTAGTAAAGAACAGTTTGTCATCTGGCTGAATCGAGGAAATAATCTAAAATGAGGAGAAAGAGGCAAAGCATATCAAGAAAGGTATATGGGGAGAGAACTTTTACTTTTCTTCTTCTTCTTCTTCTTCTTCTTCTTGTTGTTGTTGTTGTTGTTGTTGTTGTTGTTGGGAGGCCCTTAAAGAGACGACCTGGGTCCAAAGTAGCTTAAAGTGTTACAATATATTGCGTTCTACAGTTCTACATTCTGCTTCCGGTCCATAGTACTTCCTCTGGATTTCCCACTCAGCGAGCTCAATCTCGAATCGTCGATCTAGCTATTTTGCCGGAAATCTACCCCGTCCCATAATCGTAGATAGCCATTGGTATTTCCAGGTATGATACTCAAAATAGATCATGAAACCTGAGCAAACAACTAACCTTTCAGACATTCGAGGAGGGTCTAAACTAGGTCAGGTATAGTCTTGTATCTAGTTGATCGTGTAATCACGTGTATACTTGGCGCCCTGGAGCCTCAGCAGCTGAGCATTGATAGATTTTACTCGTTAAATTAGCAATAATTCGTAATTGTCTACGATCGGACATGGATCCTCGAGTATACCCGAAGCTTCTCGAGCGAATTATATCGAATCATTTCGCCGTCACGCAACAGTTTACCCGGTTTAGGTTCAATAGCGGGAGCAGGACAACCGACGACCTAGTCTAAGGGGTAAAACGGAAGAATCGTTACTAGAGAAAAGAGAAAAGAGAAAGAGAATTGCAGATCTGGTCTTGGGGGGCCACGGCATGGCTGCAGACGTAAACACTGGTGCTGCTGCCCCTGCATACGAGACATCCTGGGAAGTCACAACGTCACATGGCCTGCTTCGCGGGTCTGACTCTGGCGTTGATATTCCGTGCGTAACACGTCGGCAAATTGTGAACAATCCATTGTTCTACGAAATATAAATACACACATACATATATATATATATATGAGTATATATGTCTTTAGTACGGAGGCTTCATGGACAGAATTGGCTCAATTCACGATGTGTTGGGCAAGTCTCGACGGAGGTTATGGCCCGGGCCTTCCGATTTAGGGTTCCGAAGTGGCACTTGCGGCGATCACTCCAACCATCGTCAAGACTTTCGCCTGCACCCCGAAGGTCAGGTGCATGGTTTGGGATGATTGACGCATGAGTGATCCCTGAGCTCAAACAGACCCAGTCATATCCACGCATGGAGCATCGTCATTTGCAATCCGTCATGCGGGGGTGGAAAAGCGACTAATTACTAGTCTGCAGTTCTCTCCACAGCCACGAACGAGTAAGAAAAGTAAGTAAACCTTATGGGGTAAAAAGCAAATCCAAGACCAAAACAACCAAAAAAAGAAAAGAAAAGAATAAAAAAAAAATTGGTGGAACTCAGCTAATCGATCGACAGTGCTCTTTATTTATGAAACATCTGAAAGAGTTACATCCCAGCACCGGTGTTATCATTATTGCCAATTGTTGGCATTTCTACAACGGGTCTTACCTAAGGTTGGGGTGGTTTTCCGTCCTATACTATACCATTACCAAGTCAGCCCGCAACGCGCAGCTCTGCCACCGATCCACTCAAATCGTACAATGAAGTTGGGGCTTAGTCCATTGCTACCAGACTCGTGAGAAGATCTTCACCGAAAAGCCCCAGAACGGTCTTCGCAGCCCTTTCAAACCCGCGCTCTCTGCCTAGTGCTTCACCTATGAAGCTTCCGGGGCACCCAATAACTACCAGTCGACGGAACAGACACCGAAAGGTGGGGTGAGCGTAATCCGGGAGTTTAGACCCTCTGGAAGCTGCTGCCGATCAAAAGTCCCTTTCGATATATTTCTGGCCTTGTGGCTGGTCTACGAATGAGCAATGTACCGTCGGAGGCCCAGCTTGACACGGTCCTCTTGCAACCCTGCAATAGAAGGATAAATAGAATCTTATTGTCCGGGGTTGGGGTCTTAGGCTCGGAGTGGGAGAGAAAGAGCGAAAGCGTCATTTTCCAGCACTGGCTACAAGTCAGGACTTGATGCACGGTCTTTCAATCAGCGTGCATTGTGCAGCAAATGTTATGTCACTCTTCTGTCGTCGACGGGCATGGAAAGTCGCTGAGCACTAACTTTGGTTGCCTTCTTTGATTTCACGCCTCCCAAAGACCTCACTTGGGGGGTTCGCTTTCACTTTCACTTGTCTGTTCTTTCTTTCTTTTTTTTTTTTAAAAAAAAAAAGACCCCAGCCAAATACGAGTAGATGACGAACTAAGAAAGAAACATTCAACCACCCCAAAGCAAAGGAACATCCCCCACACGTGACATTGTCCTTAATAGGGAAGCTGCTTTTCCCACACTTTATTTTTTTCACGATTGTTGGTGCTTGTGGGCCTTTTTAATTTTCTAATTATTTTTCTTTTCCTCTATTTTCTCCAAATCCACGTTTTTCTTTCTACAACACCTCATTCTTCTCAAAGTCCTCATCTTGAGTTGTATGCTACCATCATGCCATTGTCCGGCGGTCTTTTCCCCCACTGGCGTCGCAAAGCGGCGGAACGCTCCAGCAACAACTCGTATGAGGTTCCATACTACATGAACGCAGCGTATTATCCCAATTGGCGGATATACCGAAAACAGCCTCCTTCATCGCTCAGGCTGGGATTTGTCTCTCACATCTTCTACGCATTTGCTTGGTAGTACAGCCATATATCAGGCCGAGGGAACCCCAATCCCTTGGCGGGTACATACGTATACAAAGTACAGATGTTAACCAAGACGTTTTGTTTGATTTAGGGTCAAGGAAGACGGCACCGTATATGTGGATCTCCCACCCGATTTTTTCTTTTCTTAACAAGGATAAAATTTCTTCATCATCAGAAAGATCCCACGCTAACCGCAGATCTCAATGTGTAGTTAAGCGATGAATGGGCCGATGCGCAAATGCCTGTGGACGGCACGCAGGGCTGCATCCGGGCCTTCACGCAGCTGAAACCGCAGTACCCCAAGATGAAAGTCATTCTCTCCGTCGGCGGAGGCGGCAAAGGAAGCGAGAACTTCGCCCTCGTGGCGCGGAGTCAATCGCGCACCGAGACATTTGTCCGCACAGCCAGGGCGCTGGTAGACCAATTCGGCCTCGACGGCCTCGACAGTATGCATCGACACCTTCTTCCTCAACTTACCATGAGCACATTACTAATGCCCCCCAGTTGACTGGGAACACCCCGCCGACCCACAACAAGGCATGGACTACGTCCGACTACTAGCAAAGCTGCGGGAAGCACTGCCTTTGCCGCGATTCGTATTAGCAACGTGTCTTCCAGCGGGCCAATGGGCTCTCCGGAATATCGATCTCTCCAAGGCATCTATGTACCTCGACCTGATCAATCTTATGACGTATGATTTTGCTGGGCCTTGGACGAACGAGAGTGGACACCATGCGCAGTTGTACAGTCCTTCTCGGAATCCGGGCGCTGTCTCTTGCCAATCTAGTGTGCAATATGTGCTTTCGCAGGGTGTCGACCCGAAGAAAATCTTGCTAGGAGTCCCTGCCTACGGCCGGTCATTTTTGGGTAGCGAGAAGCCCGGTCAGCGGTATGCTGGTACGGGTGGCGAGGACGGCGTGTTCGACTACAGTGATTTGCCCCGTCCTGGCGCTAAGGAACATCACGATGAGAAGCTTGGCGCAGCGTACTGCTCTGGTGGTGATGGCGGGTTCGTCACCTATGATACGCCGCGGACGGTGCAGCAGAAGGCTAGGTTTGCGACCAAGACGAAGCTGGGAGGATTGTTTTATTGGCACATCGGAGGAGATGCACGCGGTCCGCGCAGTCTGATCGAGACAGGGTATAACACGCTACATGAGATGTAGCGGGAGTCGAAATATCCCACACTCCAAGCGCGGAGAGATAAGAAAAAGGAACAGTCAAAACAAAAGAGGAAACAACAACAACAACAACAACAACAACGAAAACAGGACAGAATTTTGAGGAACAAAAAACGGTTGATCGGCGTGTCATGTGTTTATTATTACTGTGTCAGAATACCAGGTATGAAAGAAACGACTCAAATGAACTTTTATTCCTACAAACGAGTAGGCTCTGAATCCCTGTCGCCGATCAGATCGTCTGGCGCATAAGCTTTCATATACCTAGAAACTAGTATCTAGATCGACCCTTAGTTCCCTCCAGGTACAATAGTAGTATCTTACGATATCTTTGATTCTGAACCCAATCCCGAACAAAAAGTCCTCTTACCATAGTAAAAAAGCTAACCAGAAACCACATCTCCAATCCCTCGTTCACAAAACCCCTAAACCCATATAAAACATCCATCATCTCTAATCAATAATCCATAACCTATCCCATTCATAAGTCCATAATCTATAATCTATAATCTATATACAAAACCTCCCCAACAAAATCTACTTCATAAGAAACCCACAAAATCTATAATACACAACCCCAACCCAAAGCAACCAAACAAATAATCAAGCAACCCCAATCCGCTCAAAAACCGCCCTCATCTCCTCCACGCTCTTCCCCTCCGCAAGCAACAGGCCAAGCAGAACGCGTGTCTTCGCGGGGTTCAGATACCCGCTTGCGATCTGGCTCGACTCGGCAGAGGACGGCACCTCCCCGTTTCCGGTGCGCGTGCTGGCCACAATGGGGATGTCGTGCTTGGATATGATGTCTTCCATGGCGGCGCTGAAGGGGGTGGAGACGGAGCCGGAGCCGGAGCCGGCGATCTGGTTGTGTGTTAGTATTCGGTTGTTTTTTTTTGGGGGGGGGGGGGGGGTGGAGGTAGGTAGGAGAGACTTACGACGATGCCCTTTGCGCCGTTCTGGATGGCGGAGTATAAGGTGTCGTTGTGCATGTCTTCGTATGAGTAGAGGATGTCGACTCGGGGGATGGCGGTGATGTTCTGGATGTCTACTTCTGTCTTGCCGGTTGGCTGGACCGGGGGGTAGAAGAAGTAGGGTTTGTTGGAGACGACTTCGCCGAGGTTACCCATTTCGATGGCCTTGAAGGTATCAACGGTGTTGGCGTTCGTCTTGGAGGCGTAGAAGGCCGAGACGATGCGGTCGTTCATGACGATCAGGGCGCCGCGGTCTCGGGCCTTGGGGCTCGTGGCGACGGTGACGGATTGGAGGAGGTTGAGGGGGCCGTCGGCGGAGATGGCGGTTGAAGGGCGCATGGCGCCGACGATGACCACGGGCTTGCGGCAGTTGACCGTGGCGTCGAGGAAGAAGGCGGATTCTTCGAGCGTGTCGGTGCCGTGGGTGACGACGGCACCGGCCATGGTGGGGTCATTGCAGACGACCTCATTGATCTGTTTGGCGAGGCGCAGGAGAATGCTGGAGGTGATGTCTGGGCTGCCGACGTTGGTTACTTGCACGCCGGCTACGTTGGCGACGTTCAGCATTTCTGGGACTGCGTCGATCAGCGTCTGGATGCCGACTGCACCGGCTTTGTAGCCTGTTGTTGCGGTGTTGTCGGCGCTGGAGCCGGCGATTGTGCCGCCTGTTTTTCTGTTTAGTTTTTTTTGGTTCGGCGAGGGGGGGAGGACTTGTGGGATAGGGTAGGGGAGTGCGTACCTGTCGCGAAGATGGTGACATTTGGCAGGGTGGTGTTCATCTGGGTGAAATTCAGGCCATTGGGGTTGGTGAACACATAGGTGACGTTCGAGTCCGTGGCTCGAGGATATAGGAGCGGCGAAGCATGGCTAATAGTAGCTAGGGCCGACACGGCAAGAGCTTTGAAAGTGACACCCATCCTGCTGCTTGGTTGCTCGGGCTTTTGCGTAGGGGAATGGAAGTTGAGCTTGCTCTGGAGAACAGAACCGACATTGTGGAAGACATGCCAGTTATATAGTATAGTGGCTCCGGGTTCGCCTGCGTTGGCCGATTAATTTCCCACTGTCGACCAAGAGAGAATTCTTGGCAATAGTAGTCTTATCGTGGAGAAACCGACACATTGGATACATAGTTGTCTCGGCCAGATAAGTGGCACAGTGGGAAGATCACAGCGAAGTCGTTTCCCCATAGATGAGGCATTTCACGTAATGATAATCGCATATCAATGGAGCCCATCTAGGCACCAAGGTCTTGGAGAAACTCCGATCGGTCTTGGCGTCTGGCCTTGAAGTATGCGAGGACCGTGATGCGAGACATTCTCCAACCGCATACTTGATTTAGGGGGGGAGCAAATGGTGGGAGATGCGCATATCCATCATGGGCATGGCTCTTGTTGGGGTAACTCTGGGAAACCTTTAGGTAATTGGATCCAGTGATCTTCGCCGGTTAATGTCGCCGTCTGATAAGATCCGACATCATCTTTCGGGGCATGTCGGCATCTTGACCTCGTGCTGTTCACGGCATTTGTCTTGGGTCCAGTGGACGATTGACGTTTACAATGGGGGGACACGTTCAATTGGTCATATCCTGCGATAAGGTCCCTTCATCGTCGGCTATTAGTCGTAGCAAGTTGTAAGAGAACCGTTGACTGATTGTTCGGGGAGATGGTTTATCGAGTGGATCGCCAAGGGCTTGTCCTTATCTCGGCGGGGAGCCGATAGGAAGTTGAACCCACCTTCGAAGCATTCCGACGATTACCCTGATGCTCAATATCAGCGGATGATTGCGGCTGTGCAGCGCTGCAGGATTCGAATCTGTAGCAATAACACGGCCAACTATGACTATCTTCATATACCCTCGATGGAATCTCGCTGGGCTATTCGGGCGTGTAGAAGGATCCCGATCCCAACGCCGAACCATCCTCAATATCTTGATCACTCTCGGCGTCCTGAACAGCGCAACCTCACCCTTGGACATATCCCAAAACGGTCAGCGGGCAAAAGCCAAGCAGCACGTTCTTGCAGTGGATCCTATTACCTGCTGGACCAAGGCAGCAGCCAAGCCAACCGTTGCCCCGACTATTTCCACGTTTGACCATCCCCTCGGATCGAGTCACACCGTCGACTGTATCTACCACTTCTACGCAGTAGACCCTGTCCGATGGAGAGACCGAATCCCCGGGATTCGGGGACGACGGTAGGCTTTTCTGGCTATTTAACTCCAATGGTCGACCGCTGGTCTAGACTTTGGTGCTGGTTTAAGTAACACCGGGGCGATCGACGGTCCTACGAGCTCGGTGCGGTAACCTTAATCGGTGAACCATTGGATTGCGTCCTCGCACAAGGTTGTACCATGACTTGTCTTTACTTTGTGTACGGGGTCGGCTTCGCCGGGGTTAAGTCGTCTAACGTTATTCGACCTTTTGAAACACAAACAGAGTTGTTGGTGTCGGGTGAAACTCCTCTCAAATCTGATTATATGTAGCGAGGACTATTATAACAAGGAACAGCCTCTAAGCGACGACCCTCAGCGTTGAGTGCTATACAAGCGAAGTTACTCGAATGCCGTTCGGATGAGATATGAAAAAAAAACGAAAAAAGGTGGATTATCAATCAGTCCAGACCACCCTCCCATCATCAAGCAGTCGGATCATCGCGGTTACATTAGAATGGTATCACGAACAATTAAAGACGTCATTGGCGCAACAGCGGGGCTCCAAGACACACGAAAGACATAAGGAACAGTAAAAGTGTAACCACAATGGCCAAAACGAGTTAAGGCTAGCGGAATATACACGGCGATGCCCTGTTTAACGCGAACTCATACTCGAACCCACCACCTCGGTGATGTTCAGGTCAACCCGTAATTTGTTCGATGCCAAAGCCCTCGAGAAATAGGAGAGAGCCTTGCCGTCGTACACACTCGAGTTGGTCTCAGAGCCGGTGATGTCCACAGGGACAATTGTACCCGGATATTTCGTCATCAAACCAACCAAGGTCAGTTTGTCTACTTCGGCAGTCATGGCAAATTTGTTATCACCAGGTTTCAACAGTAGATCTTGGATGTACGATTTGCCAATGGCGGTCCCATTCACGGAGAGATCGAGGGTCACATTACCCTGCAGTCATCAGTTCGCGCGTTCTTCGTAC
Organism: Aspergillus bombycis; assembly: GCF_001792695.1. Lineage (NCBI taxonomy): Eukaryota > Fungi > Ascomycota > Eurotiomycetes > Eurotiales > Aspergillaceae > Aspergillus > Aspergillus bombycis. The sequence continues at coordinate 1,148 of NW_019170043.1, read as the reverse complement.
AACGGGTTGGGAAGAGATTCAATCGTAGTACATACCAAGTTGATCGTCATCACCGACGGGTTGGGGATCAGAACCTGTCCTTGGGTGTTCGTTCCGTCGGATGCCGGCGTGGTAAGAAGATGCACGCCAGACAGCGAGAATCCCTCTAGCTTGTTAAGGCCTTTCATGCGGTTAGTGAGTATGACTAAAGCAATGCGAACGTTCATCTGGGCGTACCCTTCATATGAGCGGTGTGGTTGTACGTCACGGTGATCTTTGGCAAGCCCCCCTGCTTCAAGTCCGGTCTCCCATAAACATTGAGGTCAACATATTCATTCTGCATCACCGCTATGGCGAAGTCGCCGAATGCAGACGCATCAGTCAAGTCCAGGCGCTGATCTACATGCACCTCGACTCCGTCCCTCGACTTGAGCTGCGGAATGGTCGCGATGCCGAATGGGGCTGCGCCCAGGAGACCGACACTTGCGTTAAAGCTATAGATGGTTGGATGATACATGCTGTCCGTCCAGATGACCTGCTGCTGGTCCACATGGAATGAATCCGGTGTCGGTTCACTGATCGCCATCGACTTGACTTCCAGTTTCGAGTCGTTAATGTTGTCTTGTGCGATGTTTGGATAGCCGACATATACCCTAGTGGAGCGACGCTGTCAGACGGGCTTCGCTGGAGAGAACCATTTTTACCAGGATTGAACATACACCGGAAGGGTCACGACGAGCACGACTACAACGAATGCGATAAGGTGCGCCCACCACCATTTCTTGAAGTGGGCCGCCACGCGAGATTTGAAGCTAGGCTTTGTGGCAGCGGGTGAGGCCACCATGCCTACTTCAGTAACTTCAGGCTTGTCGCTAGACATCTCGCGTCGCTAGACCTCGATGAAATTGATTGAATTGAACTGACGCTAAGGCCTGTCACACAGGCAGCCCTGTCACCCGCCAGGTTAGGAGGCACCTCCCGAGAAAATGGCCGGAGAGGCCGAAAAGGGGTCATACCACGTTTCTTCTCGAGTTCAGTACCGACTGAGAGTCTGCCTCGCTTGTTTTGCTCGACGTGGTGGGCTACAGAAGGCATTATATCGTTAATGACACCGTCAAGAAAATTCTTGGGGACTTGTGGCGGCGAAAAAAAAAAAAAAAAAAAAAAAA